>NW_015112634.1:0-30672 GCF_001443285.1 Poecilia latipinna
GTTTAATATGGTTATATTTTGAGAGAGTTCTGCTTTGCAAATAGGGTAGAGCTTGATTTTGAGAGTATTTCTAAATCTGAGATGGATTTTTACAACTTATGGGTTGCAGTCACACCCGGTTTGAGTCTGCTTCTAGGAAAATCCAACATACTTTACAGATGTTCCCAAGCATCTAAAACAGAAGAACTCAAGTTCAAAACATAATCCTACACTTCTACTTGTTATTGTCAAATCAGATCTTTTTGTACCTGTTTGCACTTATCTTGTGTGTTTAATAAACGGGGCATTTTTTTCAGCTCATGACAAGGAAATAAATATCGTAGGGTGTTTGAAGAAACAACAAAATGGCTGGTGTGGCTCCCTTTTTGCTGTCTTCCGCAACAGAAAGAACCATGGTGAAGATTATACCTTTAAAATCTGGTGTAACTCAATCCACCCACCTTCAGTCAGTATGACTTTGTTGTTTATTTGCTCTCCGTCTGTGAATTGCAGTAGGCCTCCTGAGTGTTTTTCAATCAATCGATAACATATGAAGAGTTTGAAGCAGATTTCTTAGTTAGTAAAAAAACAAGCATCTAAGAAATAATTGTCAAAACATTTAACACTCCACTTTACTTTCTTTTGTATTGCTGGTATTTTAAAGCTATTTGTACAACTCTGCTGTTGTAGTGATAATTTTCATGTGAACAAAATATCCTTTTCTATTCTGTCATGACTACAAACGTCAATGCATTTCATTGGGGCTTTATGTAGACAGACAGTTTGATTTAGGTCTGAACTTTAACTAGGTCAATTTTGTGAGGTTGGAACGGGCCATTAGGCCCATTCTGCTGTTCTGCTGAATGTGCATCTCTATCTTAAGTATTTTGCAGCCTCTGTTTTTCTTCCTGGATTATCCTGTATATATCTCCATCCATCTTCTTCACCAGTGCTAGCTTTCCACTGCACATAGCAGTATGTAAATCATAAAGTTTAGTTTTGGTTACATCCATTCAGAGCACCTTCTGCCACATGCTTGCTCTGTCTCTTGCAAGCAGGGCCTTTTTATTTCTTTCTTTCTTTCAACAATAGACTTCTTCTTGCCCCTTTTCCATACAGGATAAATTTGAGGAAAACATTTATGTTTTCCTCAAATTTAACACACTCTTCAGTTCATCTCATCTTTATTTTATTTTGTAAGCGACACATCAAGCCTGTACGTGAATTAGTTCGACGTTACATCTGAGCCGGGCCAGACGTTCTCCCCACTGAAGTCCCTCTTGTCATGTGTGTGGTCGGACAGCATTCCCCTGTGAGTGTCTTCAATTGAGTGTAAAAGCTCCTTTTTGTAGAAACAATCCTTGCCTTGGGCTCTGGTATATTGAATTTATAAAATGTGGACAGGTCCATTGGGGTTATTTGATTAGTCTATTCCTGACTGGAGTGGAACTGGTAGTGATCGCGGCATTTTGTTCCTATGAGAAGTGTTTTACCAGTAGAAAGCTGCTAAAGTGGTGATTATCCTGCCTCTGCCAAAAAGTTTACTTGTGAATGATCAGACTAGTCACATGAGCTTGTTTAAGATAAATCAGTAATTCCTAATGCTTGAAGCATGATTTGGGTAAGTGTAGCCTGCTGATGCCAGTATGTTTTGTCTAAATTAGTTAGTTGAATGAAATTTAAAGATGGTACAAGTTTCATTAAGCTTTACATATTCTCTTTTGTTAAATGTTGAGCTGATTCATGGCAGAAGTTTCCAGCTCGAAGCACAATTCAACATTTCAGCTAAGTGTTTTTCCTGGTGTGGTCAGTTAGAGTCTTAAAAGACCCTCTTCTTTCATCGGTCCATCTGTTTTTTCCCCAGCTTCCCTATAAACCATGCCTTTTTCCATTCATTAAAGCCAATCTCCTAAGAGCGATAGTGAAGTGCAGCTTGTGATCCAGTGTAATCTTAGACCCACAAGAGGTCCTGCTGGTGCTGATGCTACTGCAACTTCAGTTTCCTGTCCCTCTGACGAACAAACCAGACTTACATCTGCTGCAGCCATTGTTGGGGAAGAAAGGATTTTTTTGTTGAAACTGTGGGGGATGGAGTGTGATTTCTGGTCATCCTCAGCGTAGCTTTGAGAACTTGCATCAAGTCTGAGTGGTAGTAATTTTATAGAACTGCTGGCAAGGTGCAGGTTTTCAAGACAATAGTGGCTTTGTAGAGAGCAGGTCATCTGGCATCAGTGATACTTTGCAGAGCAGCACAGATCCGCAACCTGATGCAGACACACCTGAAAGCGGGTATGCAGGTCAATCTGCATCAACAGTTTCATTATTTCGCTTCCTTTTCACTGTTAGGAGATTTTGAAAAACAGTGAATCCAGTGTAAGTCAAGTGACACTGCACTTATTCACGTGTTAATTGTTTGTCTGGTTGCACTTCAGTAGTTTGTATACCTCCAGCATGGAATAAGTGAGTGAATATGTAGTTACTCATTGAACAGATTTGCTCCCTTTGTTTGTTCATGGTAACAAAGTCATCCGCAGCATTTATGGCCTTTCCACGATCGTCCGGTTGTGTCAAGTGGAAAGAGACCCAGCCGTCTAGGCTGGAAAAAAAGGCCCTGTGCTATCTTCTCATCAGCTTTAGTGTTGTGTTAATAGGAAAAACATCCTACATCTAATTAAATTAATAACCCTGAGGGGATGTTTTTGCTTTTGAGAAAGATTCTTTTACTCGCGGGCATATTTTTATTTTTATTGTTAAATAATAATATTTCTTAAGACATAAGTTCCCTTTTTACTGTAGGAATAACTCCTGATGAAAAGCTCTGATACAAAATCTACTGCTTTTGATTTTAAGCAATGCATTACTAAATGAGGTAAATCTATGATTGCTTATTTGCCACAGATTGAAAGATTAAAGAAGAAATATTTAGCCCATCAGGAAGAGGTGAATGAAATCAAAAAGCTTGTTTAAAACCTTTATCTATAAAATAACAATATTGCAGTGTCATGTTAAATTGTCAGTATATCTTCTACACATTTTGCTAATCGTAGCTTTAAAATAGCCTTACTGTTATAGTCATGACTGTTGGCTATCTTTGTATCCAAAATCATTGCTCTCTGTCTGTTCCCAAAGTAACATTTTGTTCTTGCATGAATGTTTAAAAGTGAAAGCTAAAAAGATTTCTGCATGCTTGTCATAGTTATGCAAATATTTCTTATTTAGGTTACTTTAGGACAGAATTTAGAGGCTAAAAAATATACCATTTTAACTTATTTTACTGTGGGTTAAAAGGACTAAGACTTACAGCAGTGAAATAACCATTAAAAAAGATCCGCTAAGCTACAAATATGTCTTTTACTACTAAATGTAAATGCAAACACACGATTTTCTCAAACTTGTATGACAAATGGAAAAGGGTAGTAGCCCTCTTTGAGCCAGCTGACAAACAGTGTGTAGCAGCAGGTTGAAGAAGGGAGGGACTGCATTATTCTATACTTTATGCACTTGGTCACTCTGAACTTCACTTACCTGTGTAGGAAGGTTGTCATAGAAGCTGTAACTTTTAAATTGTCACTATACTTTCTTACCAATAACTGTCCCAGGCTGTTTGTGGTATTCTGATTTCAAGCCATGTTTTAAATATTACTAACTACGCAATTAACTACTACTTTGAGATTAACTCATAAAAATGAAATGGGTTGTAGTTCTACACAGAAGACAAAGGCAAGTCTTGATTTTTTTTAGTGCTCTGCACTGCTACAAATGTTGAAATATTTTAATTTAGAACAAAGCTTTGCAGTCGATTCACGCTCGTTCTTATGGTTTCTAATGTTTAATGTTAGTTTGCAATAACGCCAGATATTTTTTTATTATTTGGGGTAATTATAGAATCGCATTTTTTTCCCATGAACAAATATGTTTTATTTGCATTAAAACATACTCTATATGGATGAACAGTGTTGGCGAGCTAATTAAAGTGAAGAAAACCCGGAAAATTGGGGGAGGAGGTGCAAAAACAAAACATCAGACAGAAGTTTTTTCATATTTTTGATTGTTTAAATGTCCATCAAAGAGAGCCTATATCCTGCTGCTTTTAGCTACCGCTGCTTCAATGGAAGCATCCAAACTGCAGGTGAGAGGCTCTCCCCATTATCCCGCGGACCTCCTGTCGGTCTGTCATCTCCTCGCGTGACCCACAGGTCGCTCTGAGGAGCAGAGCTACAATGTGTGCTCGCCTGCCGAAGAAATCCCCTACAGGGAGGAGAACAATGGCTTCACAAACAAACCTCCATCCTAGAGTATTTCAGAAGAAACCATTGTTTGAAGGGTGGTGCCTGATTATTGAAACTGGCTTGCCTAATGCGGATTAGCATGTTTTCGGATTACTTCTTATTAACAGTTTAATTTTTTTCCATGGATATTTTAAACTTAATTTTTCCAGTTTACATTAAAAAAAAATAAAAAAAAAATAAAAAAAACGGGATTTGCATACTCTCCTCATTAGTTTGGAGGACTTTCCTACTTCAGATAAAGAAGCCCCGTTATGCAGTTTTAGGAGGTTTTGACTCATGAGGGTGACAAAATTATAGTCTGTTGTAAAGAAGTTTCCACACTACTTCTCTTATGCCTAAGATCAAAGACAGACATGGAGATTTAACTGTTATTTCCACTGAGGTAAAATGGCTTGACTCAACTTGAAATTTCTTCAGACAGTGCAGGATTTTGTAAACCCGAGTGCAGATATGTTTGATTTAAAAAAAAAAAGAAAACCTCAACTTTGTGTACCTTTCTAAATGAATCCTGATCAGACTTGTCTACACATCACATTTAACACCCAGATGCCCATTAAGATAATGTTTTCTCCTCAACTGTTATTAAGGCATTACATGCTTCACTACAAAGGTGTGGTCAAATGTCAATCAAGATCCTCTCTTTTTCAGTAATCACGGAAACTGAGGTTGTTCAGAGAGTTAATGAGCCAAATACAAAAAAAGAGAAAGGTCTTGCTTCAGGAGATGGATAACAAAAACCAGACAAAATAAGACTGCATTTTGTAATGAGCTTTTACAAATATGACAACTTTCAAATACTGCACAAAAACCCAGATGTTAATCGGAAGCCTGTAGTACTTCACTGGATTTTAGATCAGACACCCTGTTCCATCTTTAAACGGTCAGAGTCAGAGTCCAAAACAAGTTCTCAGCTTACACTTCCTATTGTGTTGGGCTTCTCCAATAGAAGTGTCTCTTACACAAAATTCTAAGACTGAAAATTAATCAGCATAAATACAGGCTTTCAAACTCACTTCCAGATTGGATAATGACATGCTACCAAGACAGACAATGCGTCAAAGAGAAAGAAAAGGAAAAAAAAACAAAAAAAAAAAACAGTTTCACACATGACTGCAGAAGCCCAAATCTTTGGACAAAAGGCTTTTTATTTAGGTCTTTGTTGTCTCCTTTGACACTGGCTTATCTGTCTTCCTTGACCTTAACTTGCCTTGTAGACATGACTGTGTCAACAGAGAGGAGAAAGAAAATCCTGTTGGCTGAAAGTTACAATGGTTAGAAGGCAAAAAGACATTTAGATGGCATTAAGAGTGTATTTAAGTTGATATATCACCAAAGAAACAAGACCGAGAATGGTTGAGAAAATCAAAATAACACCGCAATAACAATACCTGCTTGTGACAAAGTAATTAGTTTGACTAATGAGCACAAATACTTGGGTTTATATGGTTGCTGGATTAAAGCAGCCATATAATTTTCACCTGTTCCTGGAAATATTTCTCAGATATTTAATGTCACACTCACTTAGTGTGGAGATTTTGGTATTCCCCTATTTATTTTGTTCATGGCCAGCTATTTGTCACATGTAATATAACTTTTGGAGTTGTAGGATTATTAAATTGTGTTCTCGACATTTATACCACAGTTTCTGCCATTTTCAAAATTCATTTTCAAAATTTTCAAAGTTTAAAGTTCTAGGAACATATCCCCGAATCTATTAAAGTCATTTGGGTTCCCTTTGTAGAAGTGCCAAATTGCCATCAAAAAACGTTATCCAGTCTGACTAGTAAATCTTAATGTGTAAACTGAATTTGCAATGGTCACAGTTTTGTGGCCACTTTACTATAATGAAGTTTTAACCTACCAACACACATTTTGTTGCTGTATTTAGTTTAACTAGTTTGAATATAAAAAGCTCCAGACCCCCATGGCTGGACGTTTTTGAAATTGCTCTGTGGATTTCAACAACTTCACTGAGCTCTGAATTAATTTCCTAGTGGGACTTTGAGCAGAACATCTTTATTACAGTGTTTTTTGTTTTTTTTTTGTTTGTTTTTTTTTTTTTCAGTAAGTGAAGCCAGGCACACATAAAATAAACAAATAAAACGTTAATCATGATCAAAATAATAACACTAAAGAGAACTGTACTCTCATTTTCTCATTTGCAGGGTCATAACCAATAAACCTGTTATTGCAACAGCCTGAGTTGTTAGTTGAGACCACACATTTTAAGTGTGTAACCAAGTACTTCATCATATTACAGCTCTGTGCCACTTAAAGCATCATTAGATGGCCATTGTCTGCAACTGTACTTTAATTTCATAACAAATCACTTGAAGCTTAATGGCTGTGTGACTAGTGGGAAAACTGGAAGGGTTGAAATGCTCTAGAGTGTATTGTTGGAGTTGAGCCAGGAAGTAAGGATTAGCCCTTTGGACCCGCAATATATCCACTACATCAACAACCTCCCCCTGAGCTGATTAACTAGCAACCTGGCGTTTTAGTTTTTTAATATGTATCCACTGGATTTATTTATATCTGAACATTATTGCAATGACCAGGTGCCAAGAAGATTTGCAAAAGATTAAAAACTCTGAAAACCATATTGGATTTTCAGGTCAATGGAGACTTCAACAGCTGAGTGAATTGGATTTATTTAACCGTTGAGGCTGGGTTTTTGAAGTTCAGGTATGAGTGGGAGACAAATTAAATGAGGAAAAGTTGTAGGGGTTTTTTTTTGTTCTACCTAATTCCCCTTTTCAGGGTGAGAGGTCACCAGAAAGTAATTTACTCAGAAGTAAAGGCCCCAGTTGTTCTTAATGGTCAACCTAATCCTGTGATTAAAAAAAAAAAGGAAGCAATTTTAGAATGACGAAGGTGGCCTCCTCTACGGTGATGTTTAAGAAGATTATTAGTTATGTGCAATGACTGAAGGTCTCTACATCCTTTGGATGTCGATGACTTTTCATTCCTCCTACATTGTACTCAGAAAAATACATTTTTAGTGGAGAGGTGATACTGAACTGTTTTATAACTCTGGTCAATTGTGTACTCAGAGGAGAACAAATAAATTAAATGACTGAAGTGACCAGCATATCAATGAAGGTTTTATGTCCTTATTGTACTATAAAGATTAATTATAAGGGAAGCCACATATCTCCCCACACAGTTGTCTTTCATGGGATATTTCTTACCAGCCTTCTGTAAATTTGTACGCACCTTGAGAACATTTTAAACCTGCTTTCACAACCAATGATCTGCTGTAAAGGAAGGAGGCTCTCTGGTAGCAATAAATTATGTACATGTAAGCAGGAAGTCGCTAGTAGCTCTTTTGTTTTGATCCGTTATCTGATTCAAATGTAATTTAGAACTACAATTAATGGAGATAAGGTTCTTTTTATCCTATTGTTCATTTCCAAAACGCATCACAAGGGATTACGAGGCCACAAGATGCAGTGCCCCCAGTGGGATCTGGGTCAGCTCAGGGAGCAGTTTCCAATGAAATATCCAAAGGGAAACACCCAAAAGGCTTTCTAATCACATGCCTGATTGACAACAAGTGGGAAAACAGCTCTACTTCGATCTCCCTATGGATGGCTGAGCTTCTCACCGTATCTCCAAGGCTGAGCAATGAGACTGCTTGAATGCAAGATCTTGTTTATAGATAAGCCTGTAAATCAAGAGCTTTGCCTTTTGGCTTGCTCCTTCATCGCAACAACAGACAGACGCATTCCTGCAGACAATGCCAGGATTCATCAGGTTGAGGATTTAAATCCAACTTCAACAAACACATTACAGTGCCATTTGGCAAGGCTCTTGATGCCAAGTAGCTTACTGAGGTGCTAATCAATGTGTGAGCATTTTCACTGATCCATGACCTGAAGGGAGCAGTCCACGTTTTTTTTTTTTTTTTTTTTTTTTCTGGTGGAGTGAGCTAATGATATAATATACGGCTGGTTTTATCACACCATCATACTTTATAGGTAGAGATTACCTGAAAATGTTGGATGGGGTCTGTTTACCCTGACATCTCCTTCCTGTTGATACAGAAGTAAGGGCAGTCTCACAGTTATATAAAAACATCTTTGGAAGCAGGCTTTCCATTTGAGACATGTCTTTTCTTCTATTTTTAAATACTTTTGATGTGCTTTGTCTGAGAAACTGAATATGGAAATAGTACTTGATGTGCCAGTCACACTGATAATCTAATCATTTTAATTTTGACAGTATTGTAACATATCTGATGAGAGATCCAATCTGTTCACATTAAAAATGGCAAAAGGCTGAAAGTTTTTTCCTCAACAAAGACAGATTGGTGCAGTTTAACCTTTAACCGAATTTTAGTGTTGCAGAGGTTATGAATCCTTGCTTGTACTTTGACTGTCAAGGATTCACTGTGTATTTCATAGACACTTCATCCAAGCCAGGGTCCTTGTGTTCAGCAGTGTAGCTGATAGTGAGAAAAGGGGTTTTGTCTGCCAAGTCTCTTGCCTTTGATGACTGACGGAAAGCAGCCCAGCCTTTGCCTGAGCTAAATGCCTCAGTGTGTTTCTAGTTAAGAGGGTGGCCTTGAAACAACAACCCTCCTCAGTCATAATTATCTTAAACAAGCATTAGACATCATTGTGAGGATGTGCTAAACATGCGTGATGTGCCCTTTTGTTTTCTCCTTTTGGTCAACAGCATATCAACTCGCACATTAACAATGGATGCAATTTGAGCTTTGGGGTGAGGTGCTAGCTGCAAAGCCTGTACAACCTTATGTCATTCTGTTCTATTCACACCGCAGCTGAATGTGTGTGTGTGTGTGTGTGTGTGTGTGTGTGTGTGTGTTTTTTTCTTTCTGTTTTACAGGTTCTTATGAATTTTACTAGAACTCCACAGGGGCAGGCAAGCTTGGCAGCGGTACTCTGTAGCATTTCAGACATTTTCATTGTATTTGTCATCATTCTGTTTCCAAGCTTTTCCTGTTCTTAATAAATTGCTCATGTTTTAGATGAGAACAACAGAACATCTAACACAAAACGGTTCTAAGACACTAGAAATTATGTAATGTTCCCCTCTCCACATAATCCTTCCCCTTGAACTCTATCAGTTTCTGACTCTTGGCCTCTGCCAGGATCAAGGAGGAAGAATTTACTCAGCAGTGGATTTGCCGGCCCAATGATGTGCAAAGTTTTTTCTTTAAGTGGTGAGTAACGTCTGACCAGCAGTGAGGTTTAATACCCCAAACCCCAGGGCTTTTGTGCTATATTCCTTTTATGGGATCACTCTGGGTTTCTTTAAACATGACTAAGGTATAAATTAACAGTTTGGTTGGCAAGCGACAATCTGAAACATTGGTTAGATCTACACAGAAAGGGACCAGTCACTTATCGGGCTAAAAATAAGAAGCTCTTGAGTAGAAAGGCTGCCTCAGAGAGTGTCTATCTCATAGTTGAAGTGAGAGTTATCTTTCCTCCTTGTTCGAGTGCTCCAACTTCACCCCATTGGTTCACGCTGGGAATGCTTAAACCAACAGGGAATTCCCAAATTACAGCTGCATTCTCCTTCTAGAATAATGTGTGAAATGTGTGGGTCGTTACACTTTTGTGGTTGGTGGGATTTTTTTTTTCTGTTTCTTTCCATTCTGTTCTTCTTTTCCAGGCATGGCTCACTGGTGGTTGCTGGAATGAGAGTTTTAAGGAGGGGGTGTATAGACTTGGCGTTGCACAGCACGTACGCCCACTACATTTCTAGTCTTCCCTTCAGTCTTCCTGTGGGAGTAAGAGGAGTAAAGTTTTAATAGAGGAAGGAGTAAAAGAAAAAAAAAATACTAGTGTTTGGTGAAGGGGCGTGGCGTCTTGGCTAGGATGGACTTCAAATAGAAGAATGCCTGGACATTGAAGAGGAAGTGGTTGAATGTTGGAACATGCTGCAGAGATGGTGGCTGCTTTATTGTACTTCCAATGTAAGTTAAGAGAACCAGCAGGCAGATTGTATGGTGATTTTTATACAACAATAATGAACTTTCCAGCAAAGAATGATGGAGAATTGTTTGATTAAAACTCGATTATTTAAGCCAGGGATCATTTCACGTCACACTGAAATGATCCCTCTCCCTCCCAAAGCACAACTCAAGAATAATACAAATTTGGCACAGGCAATTCATGTAGAAGGACAATCTAAGCTAAATCCTGCTGAATATTCCATTTTCCAAAGTCTCTCTGGGTTTTAGTCATTCTTTCCTTAACTCTTTCTCTGAGTGGTGTTGTTGAACATGTAAAGTCCACATTATGGTCAACCCCAGTGGTTGATCTTTGATCTGTGACACTTCTTACAACTGACCCCACATAAAAACCTTGTTGTGAGACTTGGTGTAGAAAGCCTTTTGCTGTTGGTCAGTGTATTCCTTACTCCAGTCGTAAAAAGTGGGATCAGGTTGTGTTTTAACAACGTGTCACTTGTGGATTATTGTGAGAGCAAGTTAAACTTTGAAAAGTAGGTCCAGTGCACTTTTTTCCTTGGGAAGAAACTCTGGTCTGTTGTGTAAATCCCTTATAAATTCAGTTCGCATGGATGTCATAGAAACTACTTAGACAATTAAAGGTCACTATTTTTGCTTTGCTGACTTTCTAAGGAAATAGGAGCCCAAAAATAATAATATTCAGCACTTTGGGTTTCTCTCATATCTGTGGTGACCCTGGATGCTGTCAGTGAAGTTGTCCAATGTTCACTTTTTCTTGTGTGTGTGTTCAAATAGCTCTGTTATTCATACACACAGTTTCCTGTGTTGGGTTTGTTTTATTCTCTCACTTCCTTTCCATGAGTTTTATGTTACAAATCATTTTCTGAGCTTCATTTAGGTCATCCTTTTGCCTTCCCCTCACAGAGAAAACAATCAACTATGGTACCTCTGCTCAAGTGTTGCAGGGTAACTTTCTCAACTGACCCCTGTGCAACGACGAACTTGTCTTGTTGCAACTAAAAACTTCAATGTGTCAGTAGTTGTGAATAAACAGCCTCATGAAGACCAAGAAAAAAACACGATACAATTAAACTTGCGGAGAAGTTTGGATCAGGATTAAAACATTATCTCAAGCTTGGAAGATCTCGTTGTTCAGGATAAAAAAAAAATGAAGGGCATTGCAGAAACAAACAACCAGATCTACAATGGTATATTTAACTCAGTGCTTGCCTGTGCAACTTAATGGTCCAGTCAAAGTCCAGACCTAATTCCTATTTCTGTTTACAGGTAAAAATCTAAGGGGTATGAATTCACTTGACAGCCACTCTAGTTACTGACTACTAACCAGCTCTATAACTATTGAAAAGAGTATCTCACCAGGTGTTTAAAAACTGCAGTAGGGAATATGGAGTTTGAGTGAGCATACATTTTGTTTTTTCCTGTGTTTGTGCTGAACCTAAATCCATGGTTTCCTCACTCTGGGGCTGAGAGTAAACACCATGAGGGCTGCAGCTCCAGGTATCTGGAGTGTCTCACTGACTGTAAAGGGCACTCATCGCGAGCGGAAAGTAAACACAAGCCTTTTTGGTCTTTATTTGGTCACTTTGCTGAGCTTTCCACAGACTAAACTTCACTGGACACGAGCCGAGGCAGAGCCTGCAAGTGTCATCTCAGAGGTTTTAAATGTTTAGAAGACACGTGATGTAATGATGCTTTGCTTGCATCACTGCCGGCCTTGAAGGAAAGGTCATCCACGTTCATGCGTCAAGTGTGATGCCGTACATCCCATTCTCCACTGTTTGACCCCACAGCCACTGTCTATTTCCCACATCTACAAGTCTCAACCGAACCACATACCACAGCAGACTATTTTTTAAAATACCATTTGAGGGTTCTTTTTTTTTCTCTCGTTTCCTTTCCGTAAGTTTTGCTTCACGAGTCATTCTTTGAGCATGATTTAGATCATGCTTTTGCCTTGCTCCCACAGAGAAAACAATCAGCTACCTCTCCTCCAGTGTTGTAGGGTGACTTTCTCAACTGACCCCTGTGCAAAGACCAGCTTCCCGCGATGCCAGAATGGCTAGTGTTGTTGCTCTCAGAGAATGGGGGCGGAGAGGAGGTATCCTCAAGCCTTTAGGAAGGGATCTGTCTTTCTTTGCAAAGGCCACAGGACTTTGCAAAGGGGATATTTCATCTCCCACACAAAGGAAGTCTGCATTTCCCCTGGTCAGAGAGCAGGACATTTAAACTTCAAAACTTAAAGTGCTTCGACTGGTTTTATCTTGATGTGACATAAAATCTCTCATGTCCTCTTTAATATATAAAAACATTTGAGCAGGAAGTTTGAGCTGAATGGGCAGAGAATCAAGGAAATCGGCTTTGGAAGATTTACATCTCCATAAAGTCTGGAGTTTTGGAAACAGGAGACAACCCACAGGAGCCCCAACTTTAAATAAATAAAAGCAGATTGCCTCAGTTTTATTTTTTGTTTGTTTTTTCTCTGCTCATCTCCCCTTCAGCCTACGCTTCCAAGATAGAGAAGGGAGTTGCCCATAATTTAACATTAACACTGGAATTCATCTTGGCATCGACCTCTTATCAGCAGAAGAACGCTGCAGAGTGGCTTATGTAAGATTCTTTGGTGTAATGCTGTTGACTTGGGGACAGAAATAAACGAGTCCTGTCAGCTAGCATAGTTACCTCTCTTTATCCCTGTGTGAGCTTTCATGTAATGCAATCACCTGGTTCTGGACATGACCTAATTGAATTGGACTTGGTGAATCAGAGGAAGTGAAAGTGGCAGGACGATTTCTCCTGTCTCTGGAATAGATTCCCAGTTGCCCAGGACAAGCCAATCCTAAGTTCTGGATATTGGCTCTTTCTTCTTGTTAGAAATGCTATAGCTCATTTGAATTTGTTGGATTCCCACCACATTTCTGACTTTAAAACATGTGGGCTTTAAATTCTTATAAAAAGAGATCTTGCCCTTTTTGTGAGCTAGTATAGAATACTTTATTTAATCATTTTTATCATTCTTGCAGATGTGTCTATGTAAAACCTCTTACAAATTATGATCAGGACTTGAGGTAGCATTTTAAATTACTCTTGTCTCTCTTATCTATCCCATGCATCAGAAAAGAACGGCTATATACCCCCAAAAACACCAAACTGCAAAGTGACAAAATAGTTCCAACTCAAATATCCAAATTATTTTCAACCGTTTTACGACACATTCTCCTACTCTATTGTGATTTTCCTGGATAATGTGCAACTTTAATTTACCCCAGATCTGCCCACTCGCATTGTAAACTGTTTATAGATCCAGATACCTCTAGCTTGTTACAAGTATTTCACAACCATTAGACAGTAGGGTAGAGTGGGAAAACAAAACACCTTTCTTTAATCACGGTTTACTTCGAAACCGTGAGTCAGAAAATGCCTTTCTTCACATGAATTCTTCATTTTGATCTGAACTGCACGTCTGACTGTTTTCATGACTTGATCTTTCCAAGTTTTTAATTATGTCATGCTGAGACTGAGGCCTTGCTCATACCTTGAACTTGATTACATGCTCGGCTAAAAGCACGTGTAGGATCAGACAGACTTAAAAAGTAA
Organism: Poecilia latipinna; assembly: GCF_001443285.1. NCBI lineage: Eukaryota > Metazoa > Chordata > Actinopteri > Cyprinodontiformes > Poeciliidae > Poecilia > Poecilia latipinna. The sequence continues at coordinate 13,828 of NW_015112634.1, forward strand.
CTAATTATTCCAAGTGATAATCACATGCAGTATCTGCTTCTAATACTGTTCAGACTTTATAGCCTCAAGAAACAAATATCTACCCACACCCTTGACTTCCACAGCATTAGTCCCCAAGTAAACATCAAAAGCGTGATGTGCAGCCACACATTGCAGCAAGCTTAGATGACTAATGACAGGGTTTATTGAGTCTATTGTTGAGCTCTGACTGAGTGCTGATCAGTGCAGCTCAGTCCAGGGAGCGTTTTGTGCTGCACATGGTGCTGCGCACACACACACACACGCAAACACACCCTTGCACACACTCATGTATGAAGCACTGAAGCAGAGATACACCAGACCTGCCACTCCTTGCTTCGGTTTTTACCTTCTGGACATTTAGTGACGACAGTACAGCTGGAAGTGAGTGAAGCAATCTGTAATTAGTCGCTGTCACAGTATCTGTTGCGTCACTGAGAAAGCCTCCCTTCCCTGGATCGTACACCTTTTAGCTCACTGAAGTTTATTACAGATGAGTCAGGTTATGTGAAAAAAATAGGTCTAAGAGAGTAAACATTGTTTTATTCATTCATCTTGGCTTTTATAAGGGTAATTTGCATATTGTGCAAGCTTTTATGGGATGTGAGCTTCATCCCATAAAAATCAGTCATTTCCCTTGTAGAGAAAGGTACAGGTTGTGTTGTTCAAGAAGATATTTCACTATATATATATATATATATATATATATATATATATATATATATATATATATATATATATATATATATATAAATCCTACTTCTTTCTAATGTGCTGCAGTCGAATGAGGAGGTGCGTTGATGGTTGTGGAACTTCAGGTTATTCACCACCTGCAACTCGGTTATGAAATGAACTGGGAAAGCAGCATGTTTACTGTGGATATACGCCTGCAAGCTTAAGCAATAAACAGTTTTTTTTTTTTCTTCCTTCCTGGATTTGGGCTCAAAGTGTGAGAGCTTCAGTAAGAGGAAGCTTGCTGCACCTTAAGTCACCTGTTTCAGCTGGCCGTTAAAACTCATTGTAGCTGAAACAAAGGCATCTGTAGCTCTTGAAATAACTAGACCTGTCAGGTCATCAGAGACCTGCTTACTCATTGTCCCAAGGCCAGAACTAAACAACATGAGGCAGCATTTATTTTTTTTATTTTATTTTTTAAAAAATGTTTTATGCTCCTCACTTCTGGAATAAACTCGCTGAAACTTGAGGCACACATAATCTGCTGGCTTCTTTAAGTCAACAATTAAAACCTAAAGATTTTCAGTCACAATAGAAGAAAACCATTGTTTAAGGAAGTCTATAGGTTTGTTAAAACGGTCATTTTTTTTTTTATGTGGCAATGTGAATACATTTGCAAGTAATCGTGATGAGTTGTATTTGTAAATTTGCATTTTGGGTGCTCAGATATTCACAGCTGAATAATCAGAAAAACCTTGCACTTATTAGTGTTTCCAGTTTGACTAATAATTATGGGGATAATTACATCTCACATGACTACCCTAATTAAAGCAGTCAGCTTGCCTTGGCTCATCTGCTTTTGTTGCTAGGGTCTGAACTTCATGCCACCGAGATCCCTGGGGGATGAACTAATGAGGATTAGGTAAAGGGAGGGCAGTAGGCAGATGTTTCAGCCTAATTCTTACTGATCTGGTGAGAACTGTAGTTTCTTTGTGTGGGAAAAGAAAGAATATGGTGATACAATGTACTATGAAATAATTTAACTGGAAGAGAGTGTACCTCTTTATTTGTGGCTTGGTCTGAGTACAATTGCTTGAGCTCCATGTTTGTATGTGAAGTGAGGTGTGTCCCAGTATCCAGATTGCATGCTTTGACTTTCTTAACTCTCAAGAGCAGACATGTTGAGGAATGTGTCTGGGACACTACAGTGGCCCCTGCATTTTTAATAAACAAGACACAGTCATCTGTTTTTCTTTTTTAACTCGTTTCTCTTTTCATCCTCCTTAGAACATGAATCAAAATATGAGCTGCTTAGACACAACTTAAGCAGGAGAAAGAATATTTTTTATGCTTATGGCTGTGTAGGTTTTGCATGCCAGTATTTAGGATAGATAACTCCGACATCACAGACAGTCAGGACCTGTCCATGACTGATAAGATGACAAGTTTCAGAAAATGACGTTGTTTGAAAGCTTTATTCAGAACAAGTTTTTTGTGCTTTCTTTTCTTATCAATATTATTGCCTTCTTGTTAATAATGTTTATCAGCAAACAAGCCTACATTATCTGCCCATGGTTGTAATACCGCAATACTGTTAGTGATACTTGTGAAAGTGAAAGTTGATCGAAATGCCTGGAAACACTTGTTCTGTTTTTCCCCCAACTATTCTCAGGAAATATTCAGATTTGTGCCAGAGTACACAAAGCCAGAGCGAGAACCTGCTGCGTTACTGAGATTTGAGGTCTTTTGTAGATTAACCCCCGATTAGCAGTTTCGAGTCAAATTCACCACAGTTGTGTCTGTGCAGACAGAATTTTACCAATAATGATACTGAGCCAGATTGCTTCATGATAAGAAGATGTGTGTAATTATGAGAACCACAGTGCTTTTGTGGTGTTCACAGAATGAAATTACTTTCTTATTTTTTACTTCTTCCCAGTTTGCCAGGGCTTCACCAATCGCGTCAATCTTATGGACAACAAAGAGGACCACTACCTGAACATGGTGAAGACCTACAGCAATTGTACTATCGTCCTGGAAAACTTGGAGATCACTTACGTAGAGGAGCACCGTGACTTATCCTTCCTCAAGGTAAAAGCCTACACTATGTTACTATTACATTCGAAACAAGATGTAGTCGTTTCTATACTCTATAAAATGAATAACTTAAATATGAATAAAGGTTTCCAGCTTTAGGTCAGGTATTATTAATTTTGCAAACTGCCAAAATGATACCAAAGAATTTCTCTTCTGTTTTTGGTTATTCCTTCCCTTAAATACACGATAGTTGTTCCCCGACCCTTAGGCCAAAAGTGTTTCTCACACAGGAAAGTCCACCCTCAATGTCAGCGTTTTCCTCGACAGGACACATTCCAGATAAAATGCACTTTTTTCTTCAAGAATATCTGTCCACAGCAATAGAGAGTGACCAGCTATAAGTGGTTGCCAGTAAAGATAAAACTTCATAATTCATATACGAGAGTGCTTCCCCAGTTCAGTGGTTATGAACAATAGGTCTTTATGTTTAACAAAAGTGCATTTTAAATTAACCTGTCCACTTTGGAAAACAATAGATGCACAAAATGTCATATACAAATATTATTTAGATTATGTAACATTTTGTTTATTTTAGTAGTTAAATTCTCTCAGTAATACACATGATTGATAAAATATGGACGGATGTTTTCAAGTCTTTATTTCTTAATTATGCCAATTTTTCCTTTGTTTTACACCTAATAAAACATAACATATAAGACTAAAATATTACATCAGACCAATACAAAAGACAGTTTGAAAACCAAAATGGGAGGTTGATGAAATTTGTTTATTACCTGCTTTAGGGTTGCTTTCAAAAGGTACTTTGAATCTGTCAAATTGCCTCCATCCAAACGCATTTTCTCATTTATTGAATGTGAGTGTATATTTTCCACTTTTTAGACTGAATTCTGCAGACTCTTCACAGTTGTAGTTGGCTAAAACCTGTGCAGAACAAGTGCTTATAATGATTCATTGTGTTTGTACAGCTCTGGTTAAAACTTCGTTCAAAGATCAGCTGTAACTGCAAGATTTTGAGCACTGGGGAGATGTGTTAGGGGACCACACACGCTCATGGGCTTCAGGCTAGCCCACACAAACACAAAGTAAAATAGTCAGCAGATTCAATACAGCAGTTTCAAGGGTAATCTTTTTAATGTCCCATTTGCACCTTGTTCACAGTTCTCTGTGCAGATGTCAAAAACCAAATGTGTGCGAATCCGAGTTAAATGTTTGAGTTAATGGATATCTCTCTTGGCGGCATTTTAACCCTGGATTAACACACTTGTTGGCCTAACTTTTAACTTTGTGCCGACGGTGAGAAAGATCTGCCAATCATTACGGAGCCACAAAACAAATCATGTTTTTGAAAGGAACAGTTTCAGTTCATTTGTGACATTGTTGGCATTTTCACATCAATGTGTGTCAGTATCGTAAACAGTTATTGGAAATATTATGTTAATTGGAATTTATTTTTAAAACGTCAAACAAAAGAAATGCTCTCCTTCTTCCCAAAGCAATATAAAACCTTGGACTCGTGTTTAACAGATTTCCTGTGTTTCTTTGCTTTGTTCTGGGAGCATGAAAAAGGATGTGGACTTATGACATAGTTAAATGGGACAAACAAAACATTTTCCGACTGAAACCTTTCTTGAAATGTTAAAATTGGCAAACAAACAAAAAAATTTTGCTGTGGAAACTCTTGAAGATTTCTTCTTTTGCTTTTTTTTTGTTATTCTTGAAAGGTTCAGATCATCAAACACTGTCTTCCCAACTAAAACCCCTTGATGGTTTTCTGGAAATATTCTGTGGACTCATAAGATGGGGTCTGACAGTACAGTTGTTTGATGATCAGAAACATTTAATGTGACAAAAAATCAATAACTGAAGAAATTTAAATGAAGCAAATTCTCCTGAAAGGTCATAGTCTTGATGAACCATTTCTTCAAGTAACCGTCAACTAATTTAGTAATCGATTAATTGTTAACAGGTGGTGTACAAATTCAAAAAAAGGTTGAGACAAAACTCAAGTGGCATAGTTTTAGTTTCACCAAGTTCAAATTCTGTAAAAATGTATTTTCTTATTTAAAACCAAATTTAATTACTTCTTTACTTTTAGTTTTTAATATATTTCAAATATTATATAAAATATTATATAAAATATTATATAAAATAAGCATAAGTGGTTAAATGAAAAATCAGCAGAATGTGCAGATTGCAATTAATTATCAAAATAATTGATACAATGATCAACTACTAAAATAATTGTTTGCTGCAGCCCTAATGTGTGTATATATAATAACTGTAACTATATTATTACTCACCATGTCTTCAGTTTTATTGACATAGCTGAAAAACAAAAACTGAATTGTCAGAGCCTGCATGAGGCTAACAACTAGGAGTCTTCTTTTCTTTCCCCTCTCCACAGTCAATTGAAGAAGTGAGTGGCTACGTTCTGATTGCTCTCAACACAGTTTCTAGGATTCCCCTGGAGAATCTGCGCATCATTCGGGGTCACTCCCTCTACGAGGAAAAGTTTGCACTTTCTGTGCTTGCCAATATTGATAAAAATACAGGTCTTGGAACCACCGAGCTTCTACTGACCAGCCTGACAGGTAGATGGAGCCCTAAAAGGATCATATATTTCATGACGATACGTTTGACACTGAACAGTTGAGCATCATAATTTGGAACTGCCTTTCGTGTTTGTTTGCAGAAATTCTCAAAGGAGGTGTAAAGTTTGTGAACAACAAGCTTTGCAATGTAGAAACAATTCAGTGGTTTGATATTGTCAATGCCGAAACTAAACCCAGCATGGAACTTCCAGTGGCCGGAAACAACCCACTCTGTAAGCGCTTCCATTCACGGCACAAGGAAAAACAAGCAAAACTTTGTTTTCTCTGTTCATTTGTGATATTTTTTAAGGTGAAATGTGACTTACTTTTCTTCTGACAGGTAACAAATGCCACTCGAGCTGTTACAATGGTTCATGTTGGGCACCTGGTGCAGAAAACTGTCAGACCCGTAAGCTCTTGTTGATTTAAAAAATATATACATTTATCACAGTCAGAATCCAAACTATCCTATCCACTAAATAGCACAATTGTGTATTTCTAGTTTTATTATTCGTGTTCACACACACTCCATCATCATTTTAGTATTTCAAACATCTTAAGCATTGAAGGATTTGGTGTTTTTAAATTATTTCTTTATCAGAATAAGAAAATGACCTCTTGTAAAGGGTATACCCACTGTGTTTGTGCCTGTGTCATCTCCAGTGACCAAGCTGAACTGTGCACAGCAGTGCTCAAAGAGGTGCAAGGGACCTTCACCAAGCGACTGTTGCAATGAGCATTGTGCAGCAGGATGCACAGGGCCCACAGCCGCTGACTGTCTGGTGAGATAAAGAACACAACTAATGATACACTCAATATTTCATATAGTTCTATTCAATCTGGCTGAGAACTCTATTTAAAACTCAGTACTGTCCTAGCAACCTCTGCTTTTTTTATGATTGGAGATGATGTTTTTGTTTTTATACCAGAGAGACGCATAACCGCTGATTAAATCTTTTATTTGGCAGGGCCTTGAGCACCAGTGTCTGCACACTCGCTCTGTACAGCTTTGAGAATTAAGCCAAGGCTATGATAGAGGAATGCAGTGTTATCATTAGGAAGGGGCTCTGTTTTGGTCCCGCTGCACTAGATGACTGTTGTTTGTGCTGCAGGCCTGTCGGGACTTCCAGGATGACGGGGTTTGTAAGGACTCCTGCCCTGGCCTCATGCGCTATGATCCCAACCTTCACCAACTGGTCCCTAACCCCCAAGGAAAGTACAACTTTGGAGCCACCTGCGTGAAAAACTGCCCACGTAAGAATATAGTTTTCAGTTTGTTTTCTTGTTGCAAATCCATCCATCCATCAATACATCCATCCATCCGGCTGTGTATACAGTATCATTAAGCTGTTCAATGGGGATAACTATCACTTAGCAACCCGAAATGAACTTTTTCAGAAAATGTTTATATTGCTAGCCTGGAAGCAGAATTGCTTGCAATACAATTCTGCTCAGTTCTCATCTGCCTTCACTGTTCTGTTTGGGATTTCTCCCATTGAGCTTCATTCTCTGGTGGAATTTCAACTGGTCCAACAGAAGGAGAAGTTGTGAACGATGACTGTGCTGTTTCAGAAGTGTAGTCTGTTCGCAGTGGCAGCGGAGGAAGTGAACGAAGTCAGTGTCGACCATGGTTCCAAATATTGAATTAATATTAAGTGCTGCCTCGTTCCGCTCGAGGTAGCTCTCTTCACAGTGGGAAATGGTTGTTTACAGTGCACCCAATTTCTTGTAAACGTCATAGCTGGTGCAGATGCAGCACATCCCGTATGTCATGGCCAAGCATTAGCATTTGGTTACAATTTAAAAACTTCAGCAGACTATCTGGCTTTTACCAGGCTAGTAAATTACACAAGTCCAACAAAAGTTATTGATTCCAGGACCAGTTCACACCTGCTGTTTCTATCCCTGTTGCATTTTATTTTACCACACCGTTTCCTTCCACTTCACTTTACATACATTTTCTTAGACTATGTAAACAAGCGTCTTCTTTAACAGCAACCTTTTCTGGCTTACTGTCCTTGTGGAGTGTGTCTGGTACTGTCTGCTGGACAACTGGTGAAATCGGCAGTAAATCCCTATTATTGTGCAGGCCATAACAAGGTCACAACATAGCATCTCTGTATTAAAATCAGTTTCTGACGCCATTCCATTTTTGCTTACATTTTGTGAAGAATGAAGTTTTTATGTCTTTTCCTTCAGTAGTTCTCTGTGAAGTGCCACATCAAGTGAGGGTGGCAAAAGGTTTTTCAACTAGTTTGGGTCATTTGACACAGTGCAGTGTGAAGGTGAACCACAGCAGCTGAAAATGTAACATATGTCAGAATTTTGGTCCCTAATCGAACCGAATATACTGGACTATCAGATGTGAAAACACCCCTATAACACGGAGGGTGATGCATCTTGAGGACCAGAGTTGGAAAACACTGTTGCAAATCACAGTCTTAAGAAATAACAGAAATAAAGTCTTGCACCTGTTTACCCTAACAAAAACGTTTGTGTCTGCACCGGCATGGATACACACTGCAAATAAAATTAGCGGGTTGTATGTGTAGCACATATGATGCATGATAAGAAATATTTTGCATGTTGTCCAATACTAAACATTTGCTCAGGTTGTCCTTGAGGGTTGTTAGACATTAAAAGATGAGTTTGTTCAAGTTTAATAATAAACTATAGAAACAAGGAAAGAAAACTATTGTGCTTCAGAGTGTGTTAATGCAACATCCCGTCTTTTAGAAGTTTAACTTAATGCATGATTCAGTCCATGTGACCTACTAGATGTACCTCCAGCTATGCTCCTTAAAATCATCTACAGAATATTTATGTTTTCTGTCTTCTGTTCTAATAGTCTGACTGTGTTTGATAAATGTGACGGTGTTGGCCTGAATAGCTCTATTTTCCAATCGTTCCAGATAATTATGTTGTGACCGATCATGGTGCGTGTGTGCGGACGTGCAGCGGTAACACATATGAAATGGAAGAAGGAGGTGTCAGGAAGTGTGCCAAGTGTAACGGACTGTGCCCAAAAGGTCTGAGGTTGAACTTTTGCTATCCAAATGAAGAAATGTTTCTGACAAAAATGCAGCAATGACTGTGGTGTACAGTGACTAATGCTTCTAAAAAACATGTATTGTTTTATATAAAATGTTTAGTAATGCATGCAAATACATGTTTTTTTAGAAGCATTAGTCACTATACACCACAGTAATTGATGCATTTCGATTTATATTTTTTATTTTTTGTTTTTTGTTTTTTAGCTAAAACCGACTTGTATAATAATGTAATAAGAGTAATTTATGACTAAGTATAACTAAGTTTAATACTCTCTTATTAGATATATGGCCAATATACTTTGAGTGTCCTTCAAAGCACTACATGAATTGAATGAATTATTATTGTTAATATTTAAACAGAAAATAATGACAAAAGTGACATGTTTCAATTTTTATATGTCTGGAGCGTACATCAGTGTTGTCATTCTGGCATGGATCTCCATCAGCTGACATCTCAGTTTACCAGATTCATCTCCACTTGTTAGAAAAAATGCTGGAAAATAATGTCTTATGTGATTTGTGTTTTGGGGATTTTTAAATATCTCTGCTAGTTTTTCTTTGTGGAAATAATGCTATTTTCAACACATTATTTGCTTTTTAAATTGTTTCACAGTGTGTAACGGACTTGGGTATGGAAACCTGACTTACATACTATCTGTCAATGCCACCAACATCGGCTCCTTTAAAAACTGCACTAAAATCACCGGTGACATTACTATCCTTAGAACATCAATTCATGGGTAAGATGAATTAACTAATATTGCTCCAATATTTGATCTCAACATTTGTTCTCCTGACCATTTTAATGTGTTGTTGTTGTTTTTGTTTTAAGTGATCCCTATACCAAAACACCAAAGATGGAGCCAGCTCAGCTGGATGTGTTTAAAACGGTTAGGGAAATTACAGGTAAGATTACATAAGATGTGACTAATGCATGACATACCCGATGAACCTTGAACGCCTTCATAATTAACAAATCATCTGTCCCTTCAGGACACCTGTGGATTCAAGATTGGCCGCAGAGCATGAACTCGCTCTCGCCTTTTGAAAATCTAGAAATCATTCGAGGACGGACAAAGCGGTATGTTTGTCGTAAAGACCCCCATGAATCCCCTGCTACTTTATCAAGATGGTGAAATTTGTTTATTACAGCTGTTGTTTCAGATTATCAGTCATTCAGAGGATTATGAGACCTTTCCTCCTTTCCTATGTGCTAAACCTGTTTAATTTCTTATCCCAGTGGACTCTTCATCGCTACAAAAACATCAAAGGACTAACACTTGGAATTTTATGTACTATGCGAAATTATCAGAGGATGTCATTTTAATTTCATCCTTTTTTCGCACTTATATTTTGGATAGTGGTAGCCGCAGCTTGGTTGTGACACAGCTCGATATCGACTACCTTGGCTTACGGTCACTAAAGGAGATTAGCGACGGAGACGTGGTCATTATCAAAAATCACAACCTTTGCTACATGGATGACAGCCACTGGAAGAGGTTCTTCATATCAGGAGGCCAAACTGCTACAGTCAATGAAAATGCAAATGCTACCGTTTGTGGTGAGATTTCTGTTGCTTTTCAGGCATTTAATTTTGCAATGAACCAATAAATTTCAAAGCTGGGGCGATTATCAAGAACTCTGTTTAAATTTTTACATCTGGTTTTAGTCCTGAGGAATAAGACCTGTGACAGGAAGTGCACAGCAGACGGCTGCTGGGGCCCGGGCCCGGACATGTGTTTCGCCTGCCGTGACTACAGCCGCAGCGGGAGTTGTGTTGACTTCTGCAACATCCTGGAGGGGTAAGGGAAGAATCTGGGCTTGATTCCTTTTTAAGCATTGAAATCTGCTGTCCTCTATGTCAGACAAACAAACAGTCTGAAACATCAGATCTCGGTGCGAGATGGTTCATTTCTTCAAAGTCTGTTGTCATACCACGAGTATTTCCAGACTATGTCATTAGATAAATTAGAGGATTATTGAAAGAAAGCTGAAGATCCAGGGTATTTCTGAAGTTAAATCTCCAGAAGATGTAAGACAAACATTGTTGGAAAAATGGCACATAGCACTCACATCTGTTTCTCTTTGGAGACATTTGTCAAACATTGAATCTTGACATGCTTACAGTTTAACTTGGCCCTCCAAAAAGCAGATCAAATGAAGCTGTTTGAATTGAAGCTGCCCTACAGCAACAGTCTTGTCAGCTTTGCTAATTTTATTTAATTTTTTTTTTGCAGCGAGCCACGGGAGGCGGTCATGAATAAAACCTGCATGGAGTGTGACCCCGAGTGTCTACGCATGAACGGGACAGCAACCTGTCGGGCGCCGGTACGTATATTTTGTGCAGTTAAAGAAAAGACACTCACGCTTAGCACATTTGTGAACATAATTGATGAACATCTTAACATTAATGCTGCATGAAATCCCTTCCAGAAGTGTCAGCGATTTCTCCATCAGCGGCAGCTTTAGCAGATCAGCCTGCAGGGCAGCCGCAAGACATGTTGTGTTTGAAGGAGGGGTGTGACTGTCAGATGAAGTTGGCTAACTGTTTGCTTTTTTATGCACATAATCCTGTATTTTGATTAAAGCAAGTTTAGGCCTCTACTTTTGTTAAAAATATAACAGGGGAAATGTATGCCATCATTGTCAACAACAGAAATGCTGACTGAGTAAAGATGCTCACCTGTGGCATTAAGACGTTAAGATACTGCAATCCTGTGCAGAAGACAAACACAGCGCCTTGGAAAATGATCCGCACCTCTGGGAGTTTTTCACGTTTTCTCACATTACAGCCACAGTCTTCAGTATGTTTTACTTGGATTTTATTTGACAGAGCACTGCAAAGTAGCTTATAATTGTGAAGTGGAAGAAAAATTATATGTGGCACTGGCATCCATTTGAGGCAGGAGCTTGTGGAATGAAATTTTGCTGCAATTACAGCTGCAAGTCTTTTGGAGTACTGCAAGTCTCTAGCGTTGAACATAGAAACTTGATCTTTTGGCAAATTATTTTTTTCCTAAGTTCATTTCTTCTCTGTAATGAGAGCATCAGTGAACATTGATGTTTTTTTTGTTTTGTTTTGTTTTGTTTTTTGGAGGGTGTTTCTCTACACTGAAAAAAGAAAATAGTTGAAAAACTTAATTGAATTTCTTCAATTGGTAACAATTAATCAAATTAAGTTTATCCAATTTAATTTAGTAAGTTGGTTTAACTTGGCAAATTTAAGTCAGTCATACTCAAATCATTTAGTTTACTTCAAATAAATAAGCAAACTAATACAGGATCTTTTTTAAAGATATTTTGGCTCAGGTTGCCTTTATTTGACATTAGTTAGACAGGAAAGTGGGTAATGACAGAGGGGGAAGACATGCAGCAAGGTGATCAGTACTGGAATCGAACCTGTGACACGTTTCGAGGACTAAGGTCTCCTTATGTGGCTTGCCTCTACCCTGCGCCACCACAGCACTCTGGTTGGTACAGGATCTGTCCCTGGCGAAGTTTGCATCATGACGCCAGATATAGGATACAAACATGACATTGTACTTAATCGTTTCGAGTTAAGTCAAAGTAAAAAGTTCTTTTCAGTTAAAAAGCTGTAACTTTTAAGTTAATTCAACACAAAAATGCAATTTGTCATCGCCACTTAATAATGTCAATAAGTCCACAACATGAACAACAGCCCAAATGCACTTTTTATTTGGCCCAGTACTGCATTACTGGGCCATTCTAACATATTAATTTGTTTTGACTTAAACTATTCCTTCATAGCATTGTCTCTGTCTGGTGTCTGCTTGCTACACCTACAAGATTTTCCTCCACGACTGCTTTGTGTTTAACTCAATCCTACTTCTAATGAACTCAGGCCAATATATGCTAAAAAGCCTTCCCGCATCATGATCCTGCCAACACCATGTTGCATGCAAACCTTTTCCACATTTATTAGGATGGCAAAAGCTGCTTCCTTTGAAGAATTATTATTGTAATATTTGACAATATAATATTTGCAGCAATTGTCATTAGAGTTGTAAACATGAAAAGTATGTTTTTGGTTCTTTTTTTTCTTACAGGGTCCTGGAAACTGTACGAAGTGTGCCAACTTTCAGGATGGACTGTACTGCGTGCCCCGTTGTCCCCAAGGCGTGCCGGGAGAGGGTGACACCTTGGTGTGGAAATACGTAGATGAGAAACGAGTGTGCCAGCTGTGCCACAAGAACTGCACCAAGGGGTAAACACGTTTGATACCAGAGAGCTCAACATTAAGTTTCTGAGTTGAAAATGTTTGTTTGGTGGAACAATGACATGAATCTGAAAGGGTTCCGCTAAGTTTACAGAAGTCAGGAGATTTTATTGGAGACAAAATGAAAAAAAAAAAAAAAAAACAGACGAGTATGTTGGTGTGTTTTTTCCAGATATTGTTGCCCTCCTCATTTGAAGTCTCCATTGGTTTCCCTTTTTTATTGTATTTATTTATTCTCTAGCTGCAGTGTTTAATTTTAGTGGTCTGTAGTCCTTTTGTGGAGCAAAACCATACCAATACAAATCTGAAATGAAAGCGAGCCAAATGTTCCCTGTGATATACAATCAACACTGAGCCTTGGTGGTATATGGATGAGTGAGAAGGAAAATGGGTCTGACATACCTTCAGACCACGGAGAGCAGTCATGATACTGGGCCTTTTGTGTGTGTCTTGTAAAGAAAGAAGAAACTGATACATATTTCTAAAACATTTCAATAGCTTGGAAATGTGGAAATAAATAGTTCCCAGCTGAACTGAGTTGATTTATGAATCCATTCAGAATATTTAGTCTGAGTTGAATATTTTTGCTGGCAGAAGTAAAGAAGACTAGGACGTGTAGCAACAGTCATAGGTTTTTGATGGTTACCGCCTGCAGAGCCTGGCTTTCCTTCATGTTGTTGTGTTTGTGGACCATATTTTCATTAGATTTGTTGTGTCCTCAGGTGTGTGGGACCAGGTCCTGAAGGTTGCCAAGGTGAAAGGTGAGCTTACATTTGACTGAACGCATTTGAGCCGTTCACGGTTTGAATGTTACTGTGTATCTAAGTGTGGCGTAGGACAAATGGAAACGCAATGAACTCATTTTAAAAAAATGTACGTGATTAATTTGAACTCTTTTAGTCAGAATTATGTGTTTTCAATCAGTAGGACAAGGTTCTTGAACAAACTGTGAAAGTATGGAGAACTATGCAATCTGAATACTTTTTTTTTTCCAGTAGCAAAATGTTGTCCTTGTTCCATTTACCTTCCCCATATATTTCTATCCTTCCTCAACCCCTTTTTTTCTTCCTTGTTTTCATTTTTCCTCATGTTTCTCTGTTCCATTCTCATGTTCTTTCCTTCTTTTTTCCTTTCTACCTTTCATCCTTATTTCCTTTGTCCTAAATTGGTTCCTTCCTTCCTTTTTTCTTTTGTGTGTTCCTCCCTACCTTATTTCCTTCTTTCTGTTCTTTGTTTCTTCTTTCCTTTCCTCCTCCTTTCATTCCTTCCTTCCTATCTGCAATAATGAAGGAAAATTCAGTATTTTATAATCTGAAATTAACTTTAAAGGAGGTTGAACTCCGGAGAACGGAGTTTGAAAAGTGTATTGAATTTTTATAGAACATTTGTTCAGGAACCTTGATAGAATGACAAACATTTTTTATCCACCACATTTCATTTATCAATGTTTGAACTTCCAAAAAGAAGTTGATTGATTTTGTACTATGACTCAAACAAAGCAGATCTCTGAAGACCACCAAAAAAGAAGCAGTCAATCCTCATCAGGCTGGAAAATGTTACTAATTTATCTCTGGGATCTGTTTGGACTCCGACAATCCGCAGTCAGACAGATTGTGTACAAATGTGGGGAAACTCGAGATCATTGTTACTCTGACCAGAACTGGTTGACCAACGACTATCGGTCACGTCATGAAGAAACCCAGTATAACTTCTAAGAAACTGAGCAGTCCTTTCCCACATTGGCTAAGATTTAAGGGCGTCATCTTGTGAACACTGAGCAACAATGGTGTTCATGGAAAAAGCTGCTGCCTGCCAAGCCTTGCTACCTGTGCGCGGATTGTCACAGGAACTGTGCTCAAGGTGCTGGATATTAGACTTGAACTACTTTTGAGAAGCAGCAGGAAAACCATAAGCACACAATTCGTGCAACAGAAGACAAACTAAGCTTTTGTGGTGACTGAGTCAGTGCTATAATTTCAAGCCAAAAGAAATACTGTAAAGAGACAAGAACAGACCAACTTTTGTAAGTACAAGCAAACCTGATCCAGAGTCAAAAGAATAGGCATTGGAATGGTCTCTTCAGCTCACCACAAAGGTTTTCAATTAGGTTCAGGCCTCTGGACTGAGATGGCCGTGGAAGAAGGGTGACTTTGTGTCTGGTGAATATTTTAATGTTGATTTAGTGTTTTCTTTTGGAGCATAAATCTGCTGAAGATAACACGTTTTCAGCTTAGCTTTAGAAATTATACGCCTGGAAAAATTTTTCAAACAAACTTAATATGAAATTATTGTACTGTAATAAAATAATTAGTTAATTTTAATGTTTTTTTTCAGCAGGCCAACAAACTAATTCCCATCTGTTTAACATACGTTTGTATCAGTTTTTTCTGGTTCAGTTTATCTATCAGTTTATTTATTCTCTCTTGTGTCTTCTTGTATGTTTGTGTTCTTTATATTTAATATACTTACATATTTTTATATACATTTCTTGGAAGGCCTTCAGGTCTCTCCATAATTGCAGCTGGGGTTGTTGGTGGGCTGCTGGCAGTTCTGGTCGCAGGCCTCTCTGTCTTTGTGCTCCTACGCCGCCGCCACATCAAGAGAAAGAGGACAATGCGCAGACTGCTCCAGGAGAGAGAGGTAAGGAGAGACGGCTTAAGCTCAAAGCACAAATTCACAGGGTTTTTTTTTTTTTTTTTTGGTCATGGTTTTATGGGTCCCACTCCCTCCATGCAGCTAGTTGAACCTCTCACTCCGAGTGGACAGGCACCAAACCAAGCTCTGCTGCGGATACTGAAGGAACCAGAGTTTAAGAAAATTAAAGTGCTGGGATCAGGAGCCTTCGGTACAGTTTACAAGGTAATTACAGGTTTGGCTTGCATAATGGCTTATTGTAAAATAGAAGCTCAAGTGCTGAGCAGTTCTGAAACTCTGTTGCTCCGTCATGCTGACTTTTCACAGATCTACATGTGTTTTCAATTTGCCAATTACAACACATTTTTAACTTGCTACATCATGCATGACTGGCTTCAATGTTTCTGTCACAGCCGTTGCTCTAATCACATTTGGGGATTTGTATTTAGGACACAAAAATCTGCCCTTTGGACTGTCTGTTTATTTCCATCCATAATTAAGAGGTAAATCTTCTAATAGAGGACAGATAAGTCAAATGCAGTGTGCAAGTGTGTATTTTGGTGTTTGTAGGACTGATTAGAATGTCAATGAAGAGTTAATTTATTTCAGTAATGCCTCTGTAAATGGGAAACCGAGAAAGAATCTGGGTTTTATATCTACCAAGGGATACTTCAAGCTTTGATTTCAGATTGTTTTGATGATTATGGCTTACAGCTACTGAAGGTTCAAAATTCACAATTTTGGAATATTTCTGAAGAGACCAATGAAAATATTTTAATAAAGAGAGTTGAGGAAAGCTTCAGGTGTTTTAACAGCACAGATCCAACACTTGCTGTTGTTGGATCTACAACAGCAAGTGGCTCAGTTCCACAAAACATCACAAAATGATCACCTTTTTCCTGCCACACTTTATTCTTCCAGTCAACTTTCTAAATTCAACCCTATGTTTATGGCCTGGTTCAGCCTGTTCTTTGTCAATGAGTCTTTGTGGCTTCTTCTCCTAATAGTTTGTTAGCGATGGTCTGCTGGACAACTATCAAAAGAGTCTTCCCGTAATTGTGTGGGGCATGACAAAATATTTCTGTTGGTTGTATATATCAGTTTGCGTGTTATGACTCTATAATATGAGTTTTGCTAAACAGTTTGTGGGTTGTTGTGATTAAAAAGTAAATAAGTAAGTTAAAATTTCCAAAATATTGCAAACAAAACTGCAAGCTGTTGATGAGAAAGCTATTAAATGTGCATGTATACAAATCTTTATAATCACGTTGTACATTGTATAATATTCCTGTGTCTCTTGACATTTCAAGCATAGAAAGTGATGCAACAGAAACACTGTGTTCCTGCAGGGTCTTTGGGTCCCAGAGGGAGAGGATGTGAAGATCCCAGTGGCTATTAAGGTTCTGAGAGAGGCCACATCACCAAAAGCCAATCAGGAGATCTTGGATGTAGGTTCTGTCATTTTTTTTTTTTTTTTTTTTCTGCAGGGATGGGGATTTGTGGTCTTCAAGTTGAAGGAGGTGCTTGGGATAAGATACATTCATTAAGTGTGGTCTTATCCTCATCTATTTTGGTCGTG
>NW_015112634.1:33792-68546 GCF_001443285.1 Poecilia latipinna
TTTTTCTGCAGGGATGGGGATTTGTGGTCTTCAAGTTGAAGGAGGTGCTTGGGATAAGATACATTCATTAAGTGTGGTCTTATCCTCATCTATTTTGGTCGTGCCCGAGTTTTTAATTGGAAACGAAAGTGAAAGGAAATATCAAAATGTTTTTGTGTAATGTAAAAAAGAAAACAAGGATGAGGTTAGGCTTTTATTTATTGAAGTGAGCCACTGTCAGCCGATTGCCGGAAGAACTTCAATTTATCTGGGAGTTTATAGCAAACCCAGACGATCTTTTTAAGCTAGCGAGGGCTTGTTTTCTTTGCAATGAAGTGTGTCACATTACACACAGAGTCTCTTGTGGAGTTTTGTGAAACAGGATTCATTCATTGGAGGGCAACGTGTAGGCGTTGGTGTGTAATTAAGAAGACGATGGTGCTCGGAAATGAAATGCAGCTTCGAAGCCGCGGGCCGTTCTAGTTCACCTTTACAAACAGAAAAATCAGTGTCTCAAATCTTGTGTTATGTGGTCATGCTGCTGGGTTTTCCTTGTGCATAAATCCTGCCATGCACATGAATTCACATCAAAGTCTAACTCTGGGGCATGTAGAAAAAAAAAAAAAGAAAAGATTAAGATCTTTGAAGCCTCCTTTTTTTATCTTGCTGTCAGAATAACAAAGCTTCATGCAAGGGTTTATTTACTGAACAGCACTGACACACAGTAATAAGCATGAAGAAAATATTTGGCCTGCAATTATTATAGCAGTGACAGGGAACATACCAAGTAAAGCTTGATTTAAAGTACTGTTTGCTCACGCCTCCATGCGAGAAGCAGAAGCCTTTTTTTTTTTGTGCTGGCTATCCATATTTTTTTATTTTTTTTTTTCTAAAGCAGCTTTTCTGGTATGATGACTGAGAGTTTCCACTCTCAGGCAATAAAATAGAGCAGGCTGTGTGTGACTGCTGCTAAGAGACTTATCCCCCAACACTCTGTATCCCACAGATGTTTCTCAAGCTATCAGTTGCTTGGATAAACATGAACATTTCTACCAGGGGTTCTGCGAAATGGCCTGCAAGACACATAATTCTTGTTTGCTGTGTTTTTGCAGTGCTGTTTCAACCCTTAAAAAACAGATATAACATGCAGTATGTTCATGTGCATTATAGGAAGCTTATGTGATGGCCAGTGTGGAACACCCGCATGTGTGCCGTCTGCTGGGTATCTGCCTCACCTCGACGGTTCAGCTCATAACGCAGCTGATGCCGTACGGCTGCCTGCTGGACTACGTCAAAGAAAAAAAGGACAATATTGGCTCCCAGCACCTGCTCAACTGGTGTGTTCAGATAGCCAAGGTGAGCGAATCACTTTTTATTTACTTTTTGCTACTTATATAAAACAGTGCTTCACCCACCACATTGAACTTCTGTTAAACGATCTGCTCTCATGCATTAGTTCATTTTTGTTTTATTAAAGGGTATGAACTACCTGGAGGAGCGCCACCTAGTGCACCGTGACTTAGCAGCCAGAAACGTCCTGGTCAAGACTCCTCATCATGTCAAGATCACTGACTTTGGGCTGGCCAAACTCCTCAACGCAGACGAGAAGGAATACCATGCAGATGGAGGAAAGGTCGGTTTGGTCTTAAAGGCGCAGTGTGTTATTTTTGTTGTTTTTTATTATGATGGGATGATGGGACTGGGCCATCGGTGGCACCACGTTAATCGTTTTATTTTTATCAACGTTGTTGCACCTTTTCATGTTCATGTTTTACATCTACACAATATCAGGAAGGTAAGAACTTGAAGTACTTTCAAATAGTCATAAACTACAGACTAAAAGTTTTGAAAGATGATTATACTTAATACAAAATTAGGATGAATTCATTGGTATATTTTGGAACAAGATGAACATGATTTATTCTATCAATCTAAAATTTGTTTTCAGAACAATTTTTACCATTTTCAGTGATTCTTTTTCTTGTCCGTACTTTTTATTAACCTCCTCTGACTTGAAGAACATCATGGCATTCGTATTAAAATGCAAACTGTAATTTTTTTTGCATACTTTTGCATACTGAGTTGTGACTCAGGAAAATCTTCTCGACATTTTTTCTTTTGTAAAATATATTTGTTAAAGATCTCATAGCATCATTATACTTAAATTAAGATAAATTATCAGATAAATTAAGAATCAGATAAATTAAGAAAAACTGTAAATTGTTGAAAGCAAAATCCGATTATCCAGTCGACATCTCCCAAAATCTGTGAAACTCATTTAGGGTTATTTAAGAGAAGCAAAAAATTAAAGTTATGTCCAAATACTTGTCCTATATTGAGCTTCCCTTGAGACTTTTGACCTGTAGAGCAGAGTCAGGTTTACTGAAACTTACAAATAACCTCATTCACTTCATTCATTGTTAAATATCTGGCAAACTGGCTCTAAAAGCTTTCTTACAGTGGAAACTGTTTATGAGTTATTCACTTTCTTTAATTTCTTATTTGCTAGATATGCTGCCATATCTAAAAAAATATATATATTTGTTTTGAAAATAAATCAAGGAATTTGGAGAAACATCCAGTCTTTGTCACATCTTCAAATTATGTGTCATTTCAAATGCTCCCATATTATAGTGTTGGTTTGATAAGTGACTGAAGTGCATCCACTAATCAACTGACCGGCTTTCATTGAAAGTTCAGTGCGGTGCACAGTTTTGTGCTACACGATTGGTGAAGTAATTATTAGCTGGACTAACCCCCATTTCCTGGCATTCATGATTTAACTCATAAAACAGGTTTCAGGGCTTTTTAGATAATCTTATGCTTTTTACCCATTTTTGTTCTTTAGGTGCCGATAAAATGGATGGCTCTTGAATCGATTCTGAACAGAACTTACACTCATCAGAGCGACGTCTGGAGCTATGGTAAGACTAATGCTCTGTATTTAAAGCAAACACTTCCAGTGTCCCAGATTGAGCTTTGAATAGCTAAAACAGCTGAGCCTGTGTGCTTTTCCTGAGTATTAATGGCAGACTCACTGAAAATCATTGTTGAATAAAGTGTTTTAGCAGCAAGCAAAGCATAGAGCAGATTCTGTTTCTCGCTGGATGTTGACTTTGGAGTTTTTGAAGCTGTTAAACATTTTAGAACACAATAAAAAGGGAATATTTCTCTCCAGCATGTGAAACAGGTATTACTCACCTACACAGCAGCAGGTTCAGATGGATGATTTTACGTCAGAGGAAATCGTTATCTCATCCCACTCAGATCATCCCTTCACTTCAGGACAGAACATACGGAGAAATACCTCCACACACACGCACACACAACCAAACCAAACACAGCAAGGCTTTTTTAGAGGAGGCCTGCTTCCAACATTTCCTTTCCCAAGGGTTTGATCGCGCCTCCCGCTCAATCTGGCAAAAGCATCAGCAGACCCTGGCAGAAGTGATCGACTTCCTTTCCTCCTTTCTTCCCCCTCCTTTGGTTCCTCCAGCCCTGCGATGCATCCTGTCAACTCCCACTCCTGCATGTGGAGCCAATTTGTCCATGTTTTGATAGCATGTGATATTTGAGGAGCGTACATCCTGTCAACTTCTGTTTCTTCTCCTTTATTGGGGGGCAAAAAGAAAAGTGAATGACAGCTCATTGCCCTAACATTTACCGACTGCCTCTCGCGTCTGTCTCGTAGGTGTAACCGTCTGGGAACTGATGACGTTTGGTACCAAACCATATGATGGGATTCCAGCCAGTGAAATAGCCGGAATCCTGGAGAAAGGAGAGCGCCTCCCTCAACCACCGATCTGTACCATAGACGTCTACATGATCATGGTGAAATGTAAGCACTTCCTCTTGAGGTTCTATTTACACAACTTTGAAAAAGTAATCTTTTTCACATTACAAGCGGAAGAATCCATGCATTTTATTTATATGATGGATCAACACCAAGTAGTGCATACATTTGAAGAGGATGAAAAATGACACATTGTTTTTTAATATGTTTACAAATAAAAATCAGATACCGATGACTTTCAGATTTCAGATTATTCTTAACTTTGACTATCTTTGACATAAAGTGCTGTTAAAATATATTGATTCTTGTGTTTGTAAAGTGAAAAAGTAAACATTACAACATCGCAATTTTACATACCTGCGTTTTTGTTGGCCCTGGTAATCAATAAGTTGGGATTTTTCCAACTTCAAACCTTCATGCTTAAAAGTGTAACATTAATTATCTTCACAAATGTGTCTGCGCAGGTTGGATGATTGATGCAGACAGCCGGCCTCATTTTCGAGAACTAATAGCCGAGTTCACGAAGATGGCTCGAGATCCTCCGCGCTATCTTGTCATCCAGGTAAAAATGTACCTCACTTCTCAGATGTGCTGTAAGTCCGCTGAAGGACTTTTCTGGTGTGTTAGAGCAACTAAGGCATATTTCTTTTTCAGGGCGATGACCGCATGCATCTGCCGAGTCCAACGGACACCAAGTTTTACCGCAGCCTGATCAGTGGAGGGGACCTGGATGATGGCGTAGATGCAGATGAATACTTGGTGCCCCAGCACAGCTTCTTCAGCAGCCCAAGCACCTCCTACACCCCGCTGCTTCACTCCACGGTATGTTCCTCCATGCACAAAATGCAGCGACAAGTGGTAAAGCTATTTCTCTTTCATAAAAGTAACATTCGTATTACTAAAAGAATATACATTCTCAAAAAGCAAATCCAATTGAAATATTTCTCCCAAATTCGCTCTGATGTTTGAGAAATATGTGGCCACATTGCTGCTTAATTTTGCAATTATTTTTTTAACTTTGAAAAGAACACGCTGTTGGCTCATCTGGTCTGATATGAAGCAAAGCAATTACTGATACGGACGAAAGGTTTAGTAGTGACATAACTGATGTATAGTAGCTCCAAGTTCTTTGAAAACAGACAACCCTTTCCCAGTGCCATTAAGATCAGGGGCCTTTCTGTTCTCGGGTTCAAAATGTCAAAGTTCTGATCTTCAAACAAGTTCTTCAACACTTTTGCCTTATGAATTTTGCTCCATTGTGCTGGAAAATACCCAGATAACTGTGATATTGTTTTAGGTTTCTTAGAAGACCTCGTGGTCCAATTTATTTGTGGCAGAGCTCTTAAACAGAATTATGAATAAGCCCAGTCTATTGGATGAGAATCAGCTGCACACATGGATTTTTCACTGTTGGCACCACAAATGGTTTTCCAAGTGTCAAAAGTAATCAGATGTAGGATCCATCAAATGAACAAACTCCCTCCCAATTCTCAAATGTCCATACTTGTAATTCCTGCACAGTTTCAGGCTGTGCTTGATATTTATTTTTTTGGACAGAAGTGTTTTCTTTGCAGCCTCACTTTGGTCCAAAAGTCTTTTCCAGATTGTACCGGCAGATTCACCAAACTGCTCAAACTGTTGTGCAAGCTCTGCACTGGTGGCAGATCTGTCAGAAATAGGTTAGGTCAGCTCCTCTGAAGATCTCACCTTCAACTTTATGATAGTGAATAAAATTGAAGGCGTTCCTTCACGTGTACTTTTCTTTGCAGCATTTTTTTTTAATTAATTAATTTATTTTTTGTACATGGGTCCATCTTGATGCATAGTAAAGTTGGTAACAAGCTTTTTTGGACACAACTGTTAACATAAAATGGTAATAAAGTCAAGCACATTTAAGTATTGTTTATATAAATTGGTCTGCTAATAAGATAGAACGGCTCTTTAATAGTTCTAATAATAATTTTAAAAACTGGCATGTTTATTTTGTTTCAGACCAAATATATATATATATATATATATATATATATATATATATATATATATATATATATATATATATATATATATATATATATGTGTGTGTGTGTACAAAGTGAATTTTTAGCCTATTTAAGCTAACTGCTAACTATATATAGACATCAAGTCAATCTGGAAATTGTTTTTAAAGCAATGTAAATGATCCTGAAAAGAAAAAAAAAACACTGCACATCAATTCAATATTCTTTGCCTTCCACAAGATGGCGCTGTTTTATACAAAATCTGACCCTAATCTACTGCGTATTTATGTGCATTTTGATGCATAATTCTGTACCTGATACTGCTCTTCCTTTCAATACATTTAAATAAAAGGCGCATAATGAGCTGGTTCATCATAATTACCGGTTCAAATGAATACTGGGGCCTGGAATAATCTTGTAATTATTTTTTATTTTCCTCATTTCTTTTTTTGAGTCAAAACTACAACATCTTAAGTCACACGTGGCACACATTTCCTTTCTTATATTTTAAAATCTTGACAGAAAAAAAATAACATATAAGCAGAAATCCCAATGGGCAGGTCAAAGTAAGAAAACTAGAATTCAGTACCAGCCACGATAAACATGAAGGAGATGTTTTCCATCGGCAACATGATTGGTGCATCTCATTCAAAATATTTGCTTCGAATTTGTGATAATTTATTTGGATGTTAGTAATTCAAATTAGCTATTTATTGATTTGATCTGCATGATTAATCAAAATAAGACATGAGCAAATCAATCAGCCAGAAACTTTTACTGGACAATCACTTAACATCTCAGATTGACGATTGACAGTTCCAACACAAAGAAGTCCAATTTTT
The DNA here is from genome assembly GCF_001443285.1 of Poecilia latipinna. NCBI lineage: Eukaryota > Metazoa > Chordata > Actinopteri > Cyprinodontiformes > Poeciliidae > Poecilia > Poecilia latipinna. The sequence goes on from NW_015112634.1 coordinate 40,404, forward strand.
ACTCTTTTTCTGTCCTGTTCAGTTCATGCTTCAAAAGTTAAAAAAAACAAACAAAAAAAACATTTTTGATCTATAAACATATCAACTAACAATATCTGCTTTGATCTTCTTTTATTACGTTTTATAAAGAGTAGATGAACGTTTGAGACACAGGTTTGACTAGGACGATCTTGTAGTAGCTTGATGCGGTCAAGTGTTTAAAACTGAAAAGTTAACAGAGCTGTTTTCGCCGTGTTTTTGGAAAAATCAGATTTCTGCAGAAATCATTACTCTGCAAGTCAGAATGAAAAAGTCAGTCATCTTTCATCTCAAGGGAATAAAAATATCTTTTGCTTACCGTAAGGCAGCAATTAAAAAAAAAACAAAAAAAAAAACATTACCATCTAAACTAATCAGGGAACTGGAGCCAGTAAAATTGGAAAAGTGGCCAGCGTTACCTGGATTGACCCACATTGGCAGCAGCCGCCCTCCCTCTGACAGCTGTCCTGGCCTGATCTCACCCACACGGCGTCCTCCAGCTGCCTCGCACCCACGTTTCCTCCCAGATGGCTTTTTGATTGATAAGGACCTTCTGTGTAGGCCATCAGTGGGCCAGACTCCTCTACCTGGAACTGTCGTCAGCCGCCTGTCGGTTCATGTGAGCTTTCAAGCTCGATTACCTTTGCAGACAGTCAGGAGGACTGTAGTAAAGCCTCAGTGCGAGCCTTCTTTTGTTATGTCACTCACTGTTAGGCAGAAATGTTTTTCTGCTTCACTGTGTTTAATTTCCTTTTTCTTGTTGAAAGTAATTGCATTGTCACACCTGTCATTCCCGTCTTCATTCTTGCTTCCTTTTAAGCGTTTACAGCCCAGACAGATGCAACAAGGCTTGGTATATGAATTCATGTAAATTTGCTTTGTGGATTTTTAATTTGATCTTTGTGTTTTCCTGAAAATGCTAGTTTGCCCTTTTTTATAATTTAAGTAAAAGCACATTAATTGTCATTAACCTTTCTGTCCCCTGAGAGACTTTAAAGTAATTCACAGCAAAGTGATGGTATACAGTGGAGACATAAAATACAAAATAAAAATAAAAAAAAATGTTGGGGTCAAAAGTGAAAGAAAGATCATAGGATACATTATGTGAGAAATTAATTTAATTATTTTCTGTTTCAGAGCACTAATAGCAGCATAGGGACGAGCAAAACCAGAAATGGCTTAATGGTAAGCAAAAACTGAACTTAAAATTCCTTAATAATTGTGCTTACCTCCTTGTGTTATCTGTTTGCATTATTTTTCAATTGGAATTGTTTCAGATTATTGAAAATATATGTATTTTGTTTCAGAACGGAGTCCCAAGCAGAGACGGAAGTATGGTTCTCCGATATATGCCTGACCCCACAGACAAATTCCTGGACGAGGCCTTCCAGCCGGCTCCAGGCGAGTATTTGCCTTTTAAATGTGAACGTGTAAATGTGGATGTCTGTAGATTCTCTGCAGAGCTTTCTCCATGTCCTTCAGTTTGATACAGTAAAAACTGAGACATCTAGTGGTGAGGAAAAAGGACTGAAAATGCCTTTTATGATACGCTTACTCTCTTTTGTTTTTTTTTTGCATTTTCTTTGATTAAAGAGTATCTCCTGATTGTTAAACTTGACCTATTGAGAAACTGAAAAATTCAAAGCAATGTGCAAGTCATTTTTCAATAAGCCTAGCAGTTTTATTTTTATGAATGGAAAGGAACGTCTTTGAATGGCTCAAAGTTCAAACCTAAATCCAATGGAGAATCTCTTGCAAGACTTAAAAAGTGTTGTTCACAGTTACTCTTCATCCAATCTGAGTGAACTCGATATGTTATGGAATGAAGCATAGGCAAAAAAAAAATAAGGCTTTTGTGCATGATTTGTATGTGATATGTACTGATAGAGGTGTACTCTAAAAGATTTGTACTTGCAATAAAAGAAAAAGGGTCCATAGTTACACACAATTATGGACTTCTTCATGTTAATCTATCACATTATAGTTCAAGAAAATACTTTACTTTAAAGTTTGCTGTTGTAACAAGACAAAAGTGGAGTACCCTGACAACAAGCAGCATCATCTTACTGCTTTATCCAATAAGATCCCTTTGTTTGTCACTGAAAATATCTTTCCACTGATTGTCATTTCAGCTAAAAAAAAAGAAGGAAAAACTATAAAATGTATCATAAAAGCTATCAATTGTTTTTTTTTTTTTTTTTTTTCCTTTCTGCAGACTACATGAACCAGAACGGAGTCTCCAATGTGATAAATCCCGTCTACCAACATTCAGGTCCACCTCGCACCCTTCTTCCAACCATCTCTTCAGACGATACAGAGTCAGAGTACCTGAACTACTTTAAGAACGGAGCCAACGGACCTGAATACCTCAATGAGCTCCCGTCCTCCACCGCCCTACCCCTCAACTCCAACAACACGGCCATCGGCGGTCAAAACTACAGGCCTCAGAACAGCATGGACAACCCAGACTACCAACAGGATTTCACTCCCACTTTCAAGACACACACAAATGGACACATACCAGCAGCAGAGAACGTGGAGTACCTTGGTCCGGACTGAGGAAGGAAATTGAATAAATCTGTGAATAAGAGTCTGTTTTTTTTCTTCCTTTGGGAAAGTTATTCTCTGTGGCTGGAAACTCAATATGTTGTACCATGAGTGAAAACATATGCAAGAGTTTGTTTCTCAGCACCAAACTTTTCTCGCCTGAGAGCAGGAATACGAATGGGTTAAGTGTGTCTCAGTCAACCTTCGAACTGCTGGCTCCAACTGTGAAGGATGGCTGCAGAATGGATTGGAACCTTTGTTGCTTGAAACTGAAACGAGTGGTACACATTGCTGCAGACCTGTGTTGGACTCAAAAATTTCTCAGTTTGGTGTCCATTAAACACTGAATATGTGAGCAAATGCAACTGATGGGACTGTGGTGGTTTTCACACTGATGTTTTGTGGCTCATAATTTGCAGCACTTTGTAACATGAAAGTATATATATATATATTTTTTTTTTTGTTGTTTTCCAGATTTGACAGAGGGCTTCCCTACAACAGTTATCTAAAATCAGAGCCTGTCTTTATTTTTATGCTTGCCAAACACAAGCACAAAAACATTTGTTTTTATCCCAGATGCATTTTGTTTTCTGTCTGAATAATGTTTATAAAAAGCTGGGTGAACAGTCTGAGGCCATGCGCGTGTAATTTTTAGCTGTAGAATTTCATTGTGCGGTTTTTTAAAAAATGAGGCTGTTTAAAAAAAAAAAAAAAAAGATTACAAAAGTCTGTTTATTTGTTTTATAAGATAGATGTTTCACATGGTGTTGACGCCATATGTGAGAGACCGCCTCTTTGCTTTATAGTCAGTCCTCTGTAAATGTTGTTCCTAGTTTTAAAGGAATAAACTAATGTAGCATCTTTTGAAAAATAATTTACACAGGTACATGTACAGCCAATGTTTAATATCCTTAAATATACTCAAAATTAGCTGTCATGAATACTCCATAAAGTTTTTGTCATACATCTATGTGAATATGCACTTGTTTCTGATTGTGACCATATAATTCAACAAAGTACGTGAATAAATTTTCTTTCTATAGAAAGGTATGTTTTTGGTGTCGCAGCTTTGCATGTGAATGTTGAAATGCAAGAACGCAGGACCTGATTCATTCAACCGCTGAGCCTGTTATTTATGGTAACTTCAGTCAACCATTTAATTAAGTCTTTAATCATATTATGGTCAGCTTCAAAATCCTTATTCACTTTCTTGCTGTCTTAAATTTAGGCTACAAGGCAACTAAGAATATCCATAAAATAAAAACTTATCCAGCACTATCAAAGTTAATGATTTTTAATTTATGGTTAGCTAAGAACTTGTGAATTGTTTGTATTTATGTTGAAAATGCTGACTAGGCTTGCTGCAGCAACTTAAGGTTGCCAAAATGTTTTTTTTGTTTTTTTTTTTTTGTCTTTTTTTACATTACATTGAGATTTTTGGACATGGTGGTGGCCAGAAATATTAGTAGCCCTTAGTTGCGTTAATATAGTACAAATAAAAAATATTGAGACATAGAAGCATTTACAAAGTAAAATATTAATTATCATCACATGTACAAGTATTTATTTGAATTTCTAAAACTAGAATGAAAACATGGAAGAATGCAACCAAATGAAGCTGTTCCAGTGAGATCACAAGGCTTCTCAGCTTTGCATTTGTCCTATTTATTTTTGTTTAAAAGCATTAGTGTGTTTAACAATCTAGAAAAAAAACAACTATCATTAAGATAGCCAAACATAACATTTCTATAAATGCCAGAACATACCAGCTGTTGTACTGCTCATGTTACAAAAGCAATCAGTTTTCTGGATGGCTGGTTGCATTCTGTAATACAGCAACTGTCTTTGGAAGTTACAAAACCACAGTTAATCATTATTCTTAGGAAGAAGAAAATGGTGTTTCCCATTAAGTTTATTCACCCACCCAGGCCTCGCCACTTCTTATCTGTGCACACTTCCCGAAACCCTTAGTGATAGTTTTATAGTCATATGGTGTAGATTTAGATAGAGTATAAAACACTCCTTTATAATGGGAAATTTATTTTTACTTCTCTTCATAATAAAACTTAAATAAATGTTACGATATATCAAAAGGGGATGTGCACTATAAAACAGAATAACATATTGTGAGGCGTAACAGCACACCAACTTATTCAAAACAAACATCAGCCTTTTTTCCAAGAAGATCAGTGTCATAACATCAACTTCTTGTCTGACTCATAACGCAGGGCTGGAAGGCATTTTGTGTTTTCTGGGCAAAGTGCAACAATTTAGACAAGTAGAAAATATTAATAAATGGTTTAATTGGGAATATATTCACCCTCACTTGAAAGAGAATCAAGGTCAAGGTCTTTTATTTTGTTGAACAGATTTATAGGACTACTTAAATACATAACGTCATAAACATAAGGAGTTAGAAACCACCAGTCAATATTATTTAGCTCTGATAAGCAAATACTTCAAACAAACTACTACTAACCCTATCATACCATAAAAGACAAAAAACACTATTTGTACCCCTCTTTTAAGTGGTAGTTGAACATGCTGCAGTGAAGCATAACGGGAAGGGTGAATTTCAGTGCAATTTCAAATTATTGATGGTCATTCCCTTAATATTTCTAAAATGTTTTAATTTCTTTTGAAAACAACAAAAGTCTCAATGCTGAAAATTAAATTTCTTACTAAATATTTACTGAATAGGAACTAGTCAATATATGTAACCAGTAGCTTCTAGGTAGCTGTATTTAATTTATTTTACTGCATAACACCATATTGTGTTATCATCTTGAGACATAGCAAGGTTAGTATGAAAAACTCAATATATCAGTAAAGACCTTTATGACCCTTTTTGTCAATGAGAAACTGATAACAGGGAATGCTTTACAGGTCTAAAGTCGGACTCTGATCCTGATTGACTAAACATCTCCTGTCTACGGACGAGTCTTATTTGAATACAGTAAATGCAACTGACTATCTGATCAATCTGTGTTTGTGGAGCAATAAATTAATCAGTAATCAGTGAGTTAATACTGTTTTTAAAATACAAAATTGAACAGTAGCTTAAAAAGGACAGACTGTATATGTGGGGTTGCAAAATGATGATACATTTACTCCTTTTATGATGTTTACAGTGAAGTTATGTAAAGTGAGTTTAAGTGTTTTTACCGTTAAATGAACATAGAATCTTAAAAATTCCATAAGCAGTATTGCATATGGATGCCTATTGTTTCGAGAAACACTCTCGAAAATGTTCTATAAATGGAAATTATTGATTAACATTTAAATCTAATTGCTTAATTAAGTTAATTAAATAATTGATTATTAAAATGAAACAAATGTTGAATGTTAATATTATGGACTATCCTGAGATAACTGCTTAAGTCTAAAGTTTGACAAATTTTTGTTCTATTTCTTTACATTTTCTTGGGTTCAAATTTGGAGGTTGATTCTATGCTGCAAAGTTTAGTTTGAATAAATAAAATGTGATTTTTGGTGGGGGGTTTTTTCTACAAGAATAAAAGAGACAAATATTGGCTAGACAACCAAGCACAGGCAGATGTCGCTTTATATTTATTTCCCTTTGCAGAATCCCATGATTCCACTGTGAGCGCTGAACATTCTCTGCCGCTTGGTGGCAGCACTGGCCTCCGCCCCTAAAGAAAACGTCACAGGAAGAAGAGACCATCAACAAGATATGCGAAAGTTTAGCTGGACTGTCAGTTAATTTCGATGATTTCAGAGAGAGGGATGGGGCCCACAGCAGGGAGGCTCGGTTCCACTGTTCTCTTCTTCATTATACTGCTGTCAGGATACTATCGATGGGTGAGTGTGGCTGAACGTTCCCGGACTCGTGACTGTTTCGTGACTCAGCCTTGGCTACAGCTGCTGTTGTGATGTTTATCCGAGGCGGAGAACGAAACTGGATAAACATATTCTGTTTATCGAGTCTGCATTATAACCTAATGTAGACTGGAGATAGCTTTTTCAACTTACTGGATTTATGCTCGCTTGAAAATATGTTTTTTAATGGTTTAAGACAAGCCGTGCTTTCGTTATTGAGAGCTGATTGAAATCAATCGCTTCAGGGAGACAGGCTTTACTTTTTAAAAGACTGGTTGTACTGGTTGTGTTTAAATTCGCGGCTGTCGAAACCTATAATCATGAGAAAAGCAAAACTGCTTTTTTAGGAAGAAGAAAATAGTTATTGAAACCTCAAAACACGAGTTTAATTGCTAGCTGAGCGAAACACAACATTGCACAAGTTCACTGCTAAATATAAAATAACCAGGCGGATATTAAAACACCATCTTGTATAACCTGTATATTTCTGGAGACTGAGCACTTTTTTGATGACAAAAAGCAAATAAAATGTTTACCGCTTGTCTTTGTTGGAAGCCGAATTAACAAATTATTTCAGTGAATTTAAAATGCATGGTCGTCCAGTGATCAGAATTAGCCAGATATTTCATTAATCACAGTTGATCTATTCAGTAAATCCATCGTGAAAAGCAACACATCTCACTTTTATTTTGAAAACATCATGTTCTGTGATTCTCACCTTGTGCCCCTTCTATTTTTCCTGTTAACTACAGACGAAAAAGACATCTGACAAGTTCTTAAATTGTGATAGTAGTTTTGAAATTCACTAGAAAATTAAGAGATTAGAACAATACTGTAACCTTAATTTCTTTATTTCTGCTTTATGGATATTATCCTAACCTTTGTATCATATAATGAACTAAAAATAGGTGCATCAAAGGTACAATGTTGGTTGAATGATTTATAGACTGAAGATGTTGGGAGGTCTTTGTTTTTATACATTTAACAGATGGGCATCAAATGTTTGTTTTTTTCGGTATTTGAAATGCAGACAAAAATCAATGGAATATTGATTGGTTAATCTTCAATAGAAACTTACATCAAGGACGGTCATCCTTGTTGTTTAAATTCTTCAGACGGACAGCTACACCTAAGAGTTGCACAAAAGAATAAACAAAAATTAAACTAAATGCAAAAGCCAGATTTCGCACAGCGTTGTTGTCTGGCGGTCCTGTTTCATTAACTTAACATGTCTGTCCAGTTCAGGGGTATTGCTAAACAGAAAGTGACTCTGTCCCTTTGCTTTAATTTAATCAATTGTAGGTAATACTCACTCGTTCTCAGTGACCTCTCACAACATTATTTGCACTTCTTTACATGATGCAATTAGTTCGATCCTCTGCAACGCACAGATCTGCTTTGAAACTGAGCTAAGGCGTCTGAAATGTCATTAATCATTACTGTTTTAAGATAAGGTAAAAAAAAAAGAAAAAAAAAACTGAAAAGAATGCTAGAATCAGCGCAAATATTGACTACCTGAAAGCTGCTGTGGGTAAGCAGAAAAGTTAAAGAAAACTCATGAGTATTTAGGCAGAAATTCCGTTTCTGGCCCAGGATCACTATGGAGACCTGTTTGGTAACCTAGATAAACAGGACTTAGCAAATGGTACCACAGTCCAGGTAGCAGGGGCAGCCTACAGCTTCATACAGGTTGTTTTCCAGAAATAACTTCACCTGAATATCATATGCTTGTGAATAAAACCCACAAAAATAGGACAAAGTTTAAGTCCGAGTCTTGTCATAAAATAGTTTGTGGAGTAAGTGAATTAACTTCCCCAACATGACCTTAGCAACAAAATGCACGTGATGGCTCTGATGCTGAACAGGCAGATTAAAGAACATGTTTAGCTTTATTCTAACTCTTATTGGAGACAGTAGGCTATCACATGTCACATTTTAAATCGATATCTAACATGTTCTGCGCTGGGTGTCACCAGGTTTTTTTCGAAGTCCAGTATTGCAAATATATTTTTGCAGAAGTGAAAATGTTATTTTTAAGTACACGGAGCATATGATGTTCAAAAGACAGGAAATCAATTCTTAAAAGGAAGAAAGATAAAGTGCTTCTTCACCTATATCTCTGAAGAAGTTTTAAAGCCTAATGAACTAAGGCACATGACACATTTCAGCCTTGGTAAAAATGGCCTTGGTAAAAATAGATGACGTTTTACACGATTTAAAAGTTATTTCTCATCCACCAGCCAACATCCTGTTCACTCATAATATTGTTCGTTTTGTTGTCTCGCTGTCAGGTTGAGGCCCAGCACTGTGTTTGGTATGGCGAGTGTGATGAGTCTGAAAAGGTTCCTGGCAAAAAATATAACTGTAACTACACCGGTTCCCCTCTTCCACTAAAACCTGAGGGCTACGAGCTTCTAACGGTACGTTCACTACTGTAATGCTTTGCCTTTGTTTGTGATGCTCTGTGGAGAAAGTGTTCATGCATCTTCAACTTTTCACATTTTGTTACATTGCAGCCTCAGTTTATTGGGATTTTATGAGAAGCTTTTGTTTTTAAAGTTTCATTCTACCAGCTTTGTACAGCAAGATGTTTAGCCATTCTTCTTTGCAAAATTGCTGAGCCTCATTTAGTCTGAATAGAGAGCATCCGTGATCGTCACTTTTCTAGTCTTGCTGCAGATTCTTCGTTGGATTAAGGTCTGGACTTTGACTGGACTATTCAGACACATGAAGAAGTTTTGATCTAAACCATGCTGCTGTAGATGTGACTGAATGTTTAGAGTCAGCAACATCCAGCTGGAGCATAAACCTTCACTTGAGCCTCAAGCTATTTGCAGACTCCAATAAATTTCCTTCCATTGCCCTGTATGTAGCTCCATCCATCTTCCAATCAACTTTGCTGAGCTCCCCTGTCCAGGCTCAAGAAAAAAACATTCCCATACCATGATGCGGCCACCACCATGTTTCAGTTTTACATGTAGATCAAAACACACCATTCTTGTTCTATTTGACCAGAGCAGCTTCTTCCACATGTTTTGCTGTCCCTCCTACGTGGTTTGCACTAAACTGTAAGGGAAACTTCTTATTGCTCTCTTTCAGGGATGACTTTGTTCTTGCCATTCTTCCAGAAAGGCTTGCAGAGCATGATTAGTTATAGTTCTTTTGACACATTCTCTCACCTGAGCTGTGCATCTTTGCATCCCCCTCAGACTTACCGTGAGCATCTTGGATGCTTCTGTCAATAATCATACCGTCCAGTATGGATACATGTTGGAGGTCATGTATGTATCCATACTGTGTGTCATTTTCCTTCCCCTGTACGCGCAGTACCTTGTGTTGGTCCATCACATAAAATCCCAATGGCTGTAATAAGACAAAACGTAAAAAGGCTCAAGGGTTATAAATACTTTTGCAAGGCATTGTATAAAAGTGTTTTTCACAGCCCGTGCTTTATATGTGCAGGAGCTCTGTCCTGGGTATAACTATGGAAACCGAAGCCTCTGCTGCGATGAGAACCAGCTGCGCACGCTCAAAGGGAGTCTCCAGCTGCCCCTTCAGTTCTTGTCTCGGTATGTTAGAAGATTAGCCGATGAAGCACATGACACTCTTGCAGCATTATCTTCGCCTTCGTGAAATGCTGAAGATAAATTCATCAATGTATCGTATTTGCCGGTAAAAACAAAATATGTTTGTTTTGTTTTTTTTAAGTATGTAAAACTCCACAGATAGCGTTGTGGTTATCAGCTAACGCTAGCATGTTCTATCACTTGCAGCTTGTCTCGATTCACCTCAAATTTTCATTTTCACGTTTTTAAAATCTTACTACTGTTATATGTACGAAGTTGTGAAAAAAGTGTTTGCTACTTTACAGATTCATTCAGTTGTTGCTTTTTAAAAAAAAATCATACTTAATTGTTTCAGATCATCAAACAAATTTTAATACCAGGAAAAAAAAAAGATGAGCTGAAACCAAACAAACCAGAATAACATGACCTTGTGTAAAACAAGCAATTTTCCCACTTTGTTGCATCATGACTTAACCATGAGTAATTCCTATTTTCAATCAGTTTCACTTCCCACACTCAGGCAAGGTTATACCCAGACTCGTAGAATCAAAAAATAATTTAAATCAACCAGTCAGACAACATGAAGTGGATAAAAGACCCTGAAAAGCAACACATCGTGGCACAATCTAAAGAAATTCAACAAAAGATCAGCCATGAACACCCGGTCTGGAATGGGTTACAAAACTATTTTTACATCTTTGGAAGCCACTAAGAAACATGGAACGATGGCGAATCTTCCCAGGAGTTGCTAGCCTCCTCAAATTGCTCCAGGAGCTCATGAGCAATGACTCATCCAGGTGGTCACAAAATAACTCGGGTTACTCTGACTTCTCCATCTACACACAGGTGTCCTTCGTGTTTCTACAATCTGATGAACCTGTTCTGTGAGCTGACATGCAGTCCGCATCAGAGTCAGTTTATGAATGCCACCAAGTTCGAGAAGAATAATGTAGTAGAAGTGCAGTACTATATCGGAAAGACATTCGCTAATGGTGAGTTTTTCAACTGTTGACATGCAAGCATTTGGCTTGCGTAAGAAATCTGCTGAGTTAACATAATTATTTCCTGAAGCTGAGCTCTCAGTCATGCCATTGGAAACTTCCTGTCATAACTTTCTGCTTTGTGGCAAACGAGAGAAGACCGAAGGGAACTTATGAATCGTTTAATAGTTTTCTCCATATGATTTCTTCCAGCTATGTACAATGCCTGTCAGGATGTGCAGGCACCTTCTAGCAATGTGAAAGCCTTATCGCTGCTGTGTGGCAAGGACGCTCAAGAATGCAATGCAACCAACTGGATCCAATACATGTTCAGCACCGACAATGGCCAGACTCCATTTCCTATCATCCCCGTGTTCTCTGGTAAGCACCTCTTCATACTCACAAACTGACATTCAAAACCATTACATGGGTTCGTTTCTTAAGGCAGATCTTCTGTTACTATTCCAGATGTGGAGGTTTCCGGTTACACGCCCATGAACAACAAAACGTATGCCTGTACGGAAGGCTTAGAGGACGGTTCGGGTCCGTGCTCCTGTCAGGACTGCGCGGCGGCATGCGGCCCCAAACCCGCCCCCCCTCCACTGCCCCCTCCCTGGACCATCCTCGGTATGGATGCCATGTCGGTCATCATGTGGATCTCCTACATGGCCTTCCTGCTCATCTTTGCCGGAGTTTTAGTCGGGGCTTGGTGTTTCAGGTAACGCGCTTCGGAACGTTATGTGTGATGAATATTATTCGATGCGTACGTTTGTTCTGAACTGGTTGCTAACTGATGTGTAGGAAAAGGACCATCACATCAGAGTACGGCCCCATTTTGGACAGCAACAACCCGCTTTCCCTCAATAGTGATAATCATAACCAAGGTAAGGCCAAGTTAATAATAATAATAATAATAATAATAATTCATTTTATTTATAGACATCTTTAAAGACTCTTAAAGTCTCCTTGCATTATGAACAATACATAGAAGCAACATTATCAAATTATCTTTACTTTTTGAACCTTTCTACAACCACAGACCTGAATGCTTTATTGTGGTTTTATGGAATGAACCAAATTGGAGGCCCTGTATCCATAATGTTCTTGTTCTTTAAATGATATACACATAACAAGATTTATTCTTCTTGTTATTTTTGTTTTTCTCCTCTCAGAAAATGCATCGTGCTGTGAGACGCTGGGCGAACGCTTTGAGAATCTCTTGCGAACTTTCTTCAGCTCCTGGGGTTCTTTCTGTGTTCGTCATCCATCCATGGTCCTGCTGGGCAGCTTGGTGTTAGTGACCGCTTGCAGCGGAGGCTTGGTCTACATGCGCATCACCACCGATCCCGTTGAGCTTTGGTCGTCGCCCGCCAGCCAGGCTCGCCAAGAGAAGAACTACTTCGATGAGCACTTTGGACCGTTCTTCAGAACAACGCAGCTCATTATAACCACTCCCATCAATGACACTCAGACCTACTCCCCGTATTTCGGAGGGTCAGATGTCCCGTTTAAAGCCATCCTGTTCAAAGACATCCTGCACCAGGTTGGTGGTTTAGGAAACAGTGAGCAGCACTAATTTATTGAAACATCTTTCTGACATTTGGAGAAAACATCAGTTTTTTTTGTTTTTGTTTTTTTTTCTGTAAATGAAAACTAAAGTGAAAGACTTTCTGCTATCTTTCCGTCACAGTGAAGCAGAGAACTTCCAAAGAAAAAAGCTCAGCAAAACCTAAAATCTTTAGATAAACTTAAACTATGGACTTGGCCTTAAAATTTGAATGACCACAGCTTAATCCTTGTCCTTGTTGCTCTGCTGTTTACACAAAGCGTGACTGAAACTAACACCGTCCTCCCTGTTCTGATCGGTTGTTTTTGACCGGGAGTGGTGTATTTCTGCAGATAGCAGTAGGATCACTGGGAAGAGGAAGATAATCTTTCTTTTTTTTTTTTCTCCCTCAAATTATTTGTCTCATATTAGACTGTCTGGGTGTAGTGACAGTTTTAAGAACTATGTAAAAAAAATCTGTTTTTATAAAAGTTACCTAAGGCAGTTTTAATAAACGTTTTAAAATCAGGTTTAGAGTCAAATTGCAATTTCTAAGCATTAAAGCACCTACATGTTCTATAATTATGCCTACAGCTCAAATCAGCTCTTGCAAAGTGCAGAAGAAGAGATGGTTTTAATATTTTGCACCTGGAACCGCTAAAATTGCATTTCTGTTTTCTTTCTGCTAATATAGATGAAGTGCAACTAAGGTTTTGGAACTGTGGTTCCAAGTTTTTCTTTTTTTTTTTTCTTTCTATTTGTGCACTCATGTTTCTTTTCTAACCTCACTTTTCCAGGTGCTGGACCTGCAACTTGAAATTGAAAACCTGGTAGCTGAACACGACGGCAAAAACGTCACTTTGAAGGACATCTGCTTGGCTCCTCTGGCGCCATACAACAACAACTGCACCATCCTGAGTGTTCTCAACTACTTTCAGAACAGCCACTCGGTGCTGGACCACAGCATAGGAGATGAGTTTTATGTGTACGCCGACTATCACAGCCACTTCCTCTACTGCGTCAGGTATTTTTTACTTTAGCTCAGTTTTGTATTTTTTGTTTTTTTCTATAAGCTGACAGTTTGTATTATATTTAATCTTTCATTGTGATCTTCTCTTGCTTCACTGTCCTTATTTTGGAGAAGCACTCTTCTAAAAACACCTGTTCCTCATTGCGTTTTCATAGAATTGTAGAGGAACGCTTCTAACATGGAACATAGTCAGCAGACAGCCACCGATTCAGTTTTGTTTCGCAACTTTTTCAGTTCACCTTTTGGCGTTTTGAAAGTCATACCAGGAGAACACAAAAGTATGTTTTCAACTTACAGCCATAGAATTCTGTTTCATTAGGTTTTTTTTAAATTAACCAATAAATATTACTCCATTTTCAAAAGAAAATGACAAATAAAAATCTGAAAAGTGTGGCATGGTGTTAGAACAGTTATCCATGAGATGTTTACAATCTCTTGATATTGTTTCGTAACTTAACTGCGATTTCAAAACTTTATCCTTAATTTTCTGCTGTGTTATTGTTCGTTTTATTTTTATGATTAAAGAATATTTCACTGCTCCTTTACCAGCAGAATTCTTTAAAAGGCCATCCTGGCCAAGACTGGTATTGATGCAGAGTTAGAAAACAGACTCTAACAACTTAATCAAAGTCTACATGTTAGTTCATTTGAGCATCAGAGCGGTTAAAAATTAAAGCTTATCGTTGACTGATCATCAGTATATTGATCATGCAAAATTCTTGCTCCCAAAATATCAGACATTTATCAGACTGGCTCCTTTAGTTTCAGATCAGCCTACAAATGACTCTAAAACCAGAGAGCAGCAAACTGAGAGGATTCCTGTTCTGTCTAGGTGTTTGGTGCTGACGATAAGAAAAAAAAAAAAAGTTCTGGGTCCAAAGTGAAAATTTGATAAGATAAGAAAAGGAGCATAAGATACATATGCTTGTTTCTTATGTGCCAGTGCTTCATGATGTTATTTCTTCTCGAATGCTCTCTAACAAGCTTTTGAAGTGTATTTTATTTAGGAGTATGCGAGTAGAGCAGGCAGTATACAAATGTCCAACCTTTTTCCTGGTTTATCACATAAAACCCTAAAAAAAATCCAATGACATTTTTGATGGCCATGCACTGCGTACGATCTTTTTGCCTTTCTTACAAGCTTGGTGTCTTATTTAGTTGAATGTATATATTTTTTTTCTTTTTGTTGATAAAGTTTATGAACCACCTGCTCCTTCAAGGGTTTTCCCCTGCGTTACATTTTCAGATAATCTTCCTGTTTAGAATAGTGTTTGCAGATTTCCTCCTTACCAGTCATGTATTTTTTCAGTTCTGCAATTAGGGCTTCAGTGACTTTGTTGTTGTGTTTAGGTTTTTTGTCCTAAACCCTTAATTACATATGTTTCCCTCTTGCAGCGCTCCAGCATCACTCAACGACACCACTCTCCTTCATGATCCCTGTTTAGGAACCTTTGGTGGCCCCGTCTTCCCTTGGCTGGCACTCGGAGGTTATGATGGTAAGTTTTTTTTTTTTTTTCTTTTTTTTAAGGCCGTTTTTCACAGTTATGAGTGGTTGATAAAACTCGTACATAAGCATATCCCTATAAAGGAAGTAGATTCATCTGAGGCGATAGGACTCGCTGAATCCTATGGAAATCAGATATTTGTATTTGGTTTTCAGGAGAGGGTGACTAACTACAGTAAAAAGTATTCTTTGTCATATTTTGTCACACTGCAACCACAATCTTGGGTGTATTGGAGGAAAACTAGCACTTCACCCAGCACAGACCTCCTATGCAGTGTAGACGGTATCATGACAGAGGGAAGCTGTTGATGGGAAAGAAAAATTAAGATTTAATTTCTGCTTGTGAGCATTTCCTTCTACTTCACAACTATGCATTGTGTTTTTATTTTTGTTTTTTGTTTTTTTTTTGTTTTTTGGCTCAGTGACATGAAATCCCAATAACACACACTGTGTGTGGTTGAAGTGTGACAGAATGTGAAAAAGTTCAGGAGTAACTTTGCAAGGCACTGTGACAAACTGTAGTTGGTACTTGTTTTGAAAGAGCAAACAAAGAAAACTTCAGCACCCCTCTGGTCATTCACCTTCAGCACATTTTCCATAACTTTGTCGCAGTGTTTGTCCATAGTTGTGTCTCTATAAACCAAATCGTACCTCTTTCCCAGACTAAGAAGTATGGAACTGTCAAGCAGCTGTTGCCTGCTATGCCGCCGCCTTTTCCAATAAAAACAAAGGTGAAGGAGGCTCCGCCCTCCTCCACCGTAAAAGCCTCATCTGCTCTGATTGGCCAGCTTTCTGTGGGCTGATCACCAGGCACTGCCCATAACTTTTTAGAAAGCATTTAATTGGACACAAATAGAATCAATGGTCTGAGTAAGATACTCAAAATTGTGAAACATTTGGCAGGAAATGGGAAAAAAAACCCAAGAAAAAAACATTGATTACGACAAATGACTCACAAACCTTACGTCTTGCAACAACTGTTGCCAACAGAACATGCCATCCTCTGAACCAGTTCTTCACTTTACTCCCTTCTGGCCACAGATGCAAGTAAAGCTTTGTCCCCTCAACTATCAGTGAACAAACTCCAGAGAGAATCGTCCATTTCCTTTTTTGTTTCTTGTGACGTGTATGTGGGTGTGCATAAGGGGAGTAAGCAATGTGTGTTATATCTGTAAAGGTGTGTATGAGTTGAATGTGGTTTATGTTGTAATTTATATTTGTGATGTCACACTTTTTGTGAGAAGCCCAAGTTATTTGTATCTGCAGCTTGGAACAACAAAGACTATCTCTATCTACCTGTCAAAAGGAAAAATCACAGATCTTTATTGTACCAATAAGTAGTGAAAACCTCACTGGAACCTTCAACATAAAAAAAAGAAGTACAAACTGAATTATGTGTTTTTGTACATATATCAAAGTATTAAATTAAGGAGTAAATAAGTCAACTTGAAATTTATTTGGTAAAATGTTCATTTGTTTAAAACATTTTTATTGTGATTTTATTAATTTTGTTTTACTGTAACACTTTAGGAGCTCTCTAATTTTATTTTATTTTTTAAATAAAAGACTTCAAATAGGCTTATTTCAATGGATAGTAAAGAAGTAAAAAAATTCAATTTGACAGTAAATATACGCTGTATTTCTTCAAATTCCAGAGACAAACTACAACAATGCCACAGCTCTTGTGATCACCTTCCCGCTCAACAACTACCTGAACGACTCGGTCAAGATGGGCCAAGCTCTCGCCTGGGAAAAAGAGTAAGATGACAATCCATCCGACAAACTCCTTTGCCTTTAGTTTTATCTTTTTTTTTTTTTTTCTCTTTTTCTCCATATAGTGTTGTTTGTACAATCTGTTTAGTTTGTGTGTGTCCGTGCCTTTCAGGTTCATCAAGTTTATGAAGAACTTCAACAATCCCAATCTGACCGTAGCCTTCAGTGCAGAGAGGAGCGTTGAAGACGAGATCGACAGAGAGAGCAACAGTGACATCAGCACCATCGTGATCAGCTACGCCATCATGTTCATCTACATCTCCCTGGCTTTGGGCCACATCCACAGTTTCAGAAGGCTGCTGGTAATAGGAAAAACCCTGCCACGATGTCAGCATTTTAATCAGAGCTTCTGGTGCCACTTGCTGCCACACATAGCTAAAATAGTTTCAGACATGACACACCCTTAGCTTGTCCTGCCTGTTTACTATGAAGCAGCACGAGTCACGGTCACGTCTCTTGTTACTCATGCATGAAACTAATGTGGCGAAAGGATGGAGATGATTCATTTTGGGGGTTTTTGTAATCGGTGCAGGTGGACTCGAAGATATCTCTAGGTATAGCCGGGATCCTGATTGTCCTCAGCTCTGTGTCTTCGTCTTTGGGGATCTTCAGCTATGCGGGTGTCCCACTTACACTCATCGTGATCGAGGTCATTCCCTTCCTCGTTCTGGCTGTTGGGGTCGACAACATCTTCATCATCGTGCAGACTTACCAGGTAAACGTTATCTTTTGTGCTAATATTTAACGAGCATTGATCCGTAACTTTTATTTGTAAGGAATAATGTTTGTCCGTGGCTTCCTCTGAAAGAAGAGATGCTAAATTTGAAAATGCTTGCATTTGCGAACAGAGAGATGAGCGGATGCCTCAGGAAGAGCTTCACCATCAGATCGGCCGTATTCTTGGAGACATAGCTCCCAGCATGTTTCTCTCTTCCTTCTCAGAGACTGTGGCCTTCTTCCTGGGTAAGATGAATCTCCTGCAACGTACTCTTTAAACTGTTGGGGCTTTCACTGGTGAAGCAGGCCCACAGTATTACAGATCTTCCACCATACTTAACATTCAGCATGCACTGCTTTTCCACTTATCCATTCTGTGCTTCAAACCAAACCCAACTTCAGTTTTTTTTGACAAAAAGGTCAGTCATTGTCCCATCTGAGGAAAGCAAATGGTTTCATTTTAAACTTCCTGTAGAGTTTACTCTACCTTAACATGTCCATGTTAAGGTTTGCATAGGAACCACTTCCAACCTGTTGGTATTTAGATAGTATGTTGTGGTTTTTATGGATATTTTATGATATTTCATCCCTCTTTGCTGCAGCTCTCCAATGAAATTGGGCCTTTATGTTTATGGATCAGGGATCACAAAGAGCCAAGAGTTACTAATTGGAAATACCTAGAAATTCATATTAGCGTAAAAAGAAAGCATGAATAAGACAAAATATTTTTATTTTCAATGAGTTGTTAGCAACTTACCCTCATCATGTCTGGGGTTTTTTACAAGCTTAATTATGCTTACAAAAATTTAAAGGTGAGTTATCTCTAAAATGTTCACAGTGAAAATCAACTACACCTTTAAGGCTATTTACACATTTTTGCCAGATTGTGGCAGTGATTGTGGCTGCATGATCTTGTCAGCAGAAATGGATGTGAATCAGTGTCTGTGCCATATCACTCTGTTATATCTCTGACATTGCAGATGGATTTATGGATTGGAGGATAAAGTAATCGGATTGTATCCATTAAGAACTATCTAATGTGAACCTGTCTACATATTTTTGACAAAACGTGTCCTAATTATTTGACTAAGCAAAAATCCTTACAGACTGAACTGCAAATGTTTAAGCTTAAACTAACAAACTTGAACTATAAGAACCAGAATGACAACGTTTAACAAATGGATGGCTTCAATTTTCTGCCGAGCCTCAAACAGACCTATTTTTTTTTTCTTTTTTTCTTGGGTTATCATGCAGGTGCCCTGTCCAATATGCCGGCTGTTAGGACTTTCTCACTGTTTGCTGGCTTGGCTGTTTTCATCGATTTCCTGTTGCAGATCAGTTGCTTTGTCAGCTTGCTCGGCTTGGACGCCAAAAGACAGGAGGTGGGAGTTCAGCAACAAACTTTTTTTTTTTGTTATTGTTGTCTTTTTAATCTAGATGCAAAAAAAAGGACATTAGTTGGCATTAAAAATTAGATTGCTAGAATAAAAATAACTTAACTGCCAAATGATTTTATGATGCTCTAAAAGAAATCACATTGTTGTATTTGATTTGAAAGATTTTAAAGACAACCTGAGAAAATACAAAAACACATATTTCAAATGATGGGGACAAAAGCTTTAAAAACAACCTGATTGTGTCTGAAAATGTAATTATTCCCAATCTCAACTGTAGGGGAACACATTTTGTGTCCTGCTTTTAGTACCCATAGAGCTGATAACTGTACGGCCTGCATATTGAAGAAGTCATGTAAATTGCACCTGTATAAAAATCATGAAGTAGACTAAAACTCCTCAAAAAAACACAAACATTTAAGGAAATTAAAATAGAAGAAATTTTTGGGGTCGTAAATCCTGACCATATAACTTCTGAGCATAACGTGTTTTTTTTTTTTGTTTTTTTTTTTTTATTTGACATTTGCAGTTAGATTTGAGTAAAACTCTGAAGACCATTTTAACAGAAACTCTGATGTTTTAGTGGTATTTTTCTCTACTTCCTCATTTCCATGTCAGCTGTTTCATTTGACTTCTTTAAAGGTCGTTAATTGTCAGGAGTCTTTCTCCATAACCAAACTGTTGAGTCATGTTTCTCTTTTCCTTCTAGACATTTTAGCAGTAAACAATGATGGTATATTATTATGCACCACCATAAAGTTAGAAACCATTCCAGGCTTTACGAGTAATTTAATAGTTTTGTTTGTTTAATCACATTTGGAACAAATTTTGTACTCGGCGGAATCAAATTTTTTTAAAGTACTTTTTAGTGATTCCTTTTATGAAATTCTCTAATGAAGAAGTAATGTGCAAATATATTTATTATCTAAAACTTTCTAATCTACAAATCACACTAAATGTGAACAGATTTATCTGCAGACTTCACATTTCCTTATTCCTTATTCATGTCGTACCACACCATCCTGTTCAGCGTGTACAATAATGATTCAACGTTAGCAACAGGTTCTTCATTACACTACACTTTTTAAACACTGCGGTGTGTCTGTCATGTTTAAAAAGGGGAATCGACTTGACATCTGCTGCTGCGTGAAGCTGCCCGTACGTCAGGAAGCCAAGACAGAAGGCTTGCTCTTCCGCTTTTTCAAGAAATTCTATGCTCCATTCATCCTTAAAGAGTGGGTTCGACCAATCATTGTGAGTCACACCTTAGTAACCGTGCCTGCCTTCCTGTTTTAAATCCACCAATGAGTTCAAGTGGAATTATTGTTTTTTTTTGAGTGGATGTGACCGTGTTGTTCCTGTCAACAGGTGGCGGTGTTTGTGGGTATGCTGTCCTTCAGTATTGCAGTTGTCAATAAAGTGGAAATTGGACTGGACCAGAAGTTATCTATGCCTGATGTAAGTTTTTAGTTTTTGTCATATTTTTCTTTCTCACCATTTCTGAGTGCAGACTTTGAGTTTATGCAATTAAGCCAGAGCTGCATTGCCTTGCTCTTTATTTAACGTATTCGCAACCATTGAACTTAACACCTAGTCACGTTGCAAACTAAATTTTCAGTGTATTTTGCTGATGTTTAAAAAAAAAAAAAAACAACTAAAAGAAGTTCATAATTGTAAAGTGGAACAAAAATGAAATATGTATTTCAAAATGAAAGTGAAATGAAAATCTTCATCCATTTGCATTGTGCCTTGCTGAGACATTTTTTGCAGAACATTTACAGCTGCAAGTCTTTTGTAGTGTATGTCCCTACCAGGTTTGTGCATCTGGAGACCAAACATTTTGCCCCGTCTTCTTTACAGAAGACCTAAGCTATGGATCTGCAGCTCCTCCAGACTATCATTTATCTATCATTTATCATTTATCTATCGCTTTTGCTGAACTCTGTGAGATGTTTAAAGCTTGGGATACTGTTTTCAAGGTGCATTGATTTTACAGTGTCCTCAAGTCTAAATCCATTTCCGCTCATCCTTAATTATTATACCCATCATAAACAGTTAATTTTGACAGCTCGTCTCTTCATTTAGGACTCATATGTTCTGGATTACTTCAAGAACCTGAGCGAGTACCTCCACACCGGAGCGCCAGTTTACTTTGTAGTGGAGGATGGACACAACTACAGTAGCCCAGAGGGCCAAAATTCTGTGTGTGGAGGAGTGGGATGTAACAACAACTCTTTGGTGCAGCAGATCTATTCAGCCTCACTTATCAGCAATTAGTAAGTCGACATTGTAAAAACTTTAAATACTGTATGTAGGACTAATTAGGCCAGCTGTTCAGCTTTAAAGAACTTCACAAACTGCTTATCTCATCTTAATTGTTGCTTCATCCAACTAGTTTCACTTTTTATTTGCTCCCAGCACAACCATTGCCTACACGCCGTCGTCTTGGCTGGATGATTACTTTGATTGGGTGAAGCCTCAGTCAACCTGCTGTCGCTTCTACAACAACACTGGAGCTTTCTGCAATGCCTCAGGTATTTTCCAGCGACCAAACTAATGTCTAGTGGATTCAGAGATCAGAATGTAAAAGCCATGCAACATTTTAGCCAGTTTTTTTGTGTAGAAAAATGCTTTTTGTCAAATATTTTAAAGCAGCAAAATACATTTCGTAGGCAATCATAAACTTTTCTGTCCTTTCTTAATTTCTTCTGCTCTTCTTCTATTTTCGTTTTCTTTCTTTGTCTTCTTCCTTCCCTCCTTTCTTGTCTCTGTTTTTTCCAGGTTACACGTTTAAGTATAAATAGAAATATCTGGTCTTGAGTTCATCGTAGGGCAGTCATACATTTTCTCAAATCCTTTGAATACAGATTAACGTGTTTCTAAATCTATTCACTAGTTGTGAACTCGTCCTGTGTATCCTGTCGGCCCATGACTCCGAGTGGGAAGCAGAGACCTGAAGGCGAAGACTTCATGCACTTTCTGCCCATGTTCTTGTCCGACAATCCTAACCCCAAGTGTGGAAAAGGGTAATTGATCACATGCATTTGACAAAAAAAACAAAAAAAAAAAAAAAAAATAACAAACACTTCATGTGTCCTTAAATCCTTTCGCTTTAACTTTTTCTTTACCCTCTCCATTAATCCTCTCCAGCGGACATGCGGCTTATGCCACAGCAGTCGATCGGTATCCCAACAACACGGGCGTCGGAGCAACTTACTTCATGACGTACCACACCATCCTAAAGGATTCTCCAGATTTCATAGATGCTTTGAAAATGGCCCGAATCCTGGCCAAAAATATCAGTCAGTCCATGGATCACAAAGTCTTTGCCTACAGGTACATTCTGCTGACGTGCTGCTCTGTTTTTGGAGAATACGTTTTTGTTTTTCTACATGTCCATCTTTTGTTTGTTTGTCTGTCTTTGTAACAGAAATAAAATACAAGGCTATTTACTGAGGGTGTCAATAATTCTGGCTTGTATGTTTCAGAAGTATCTTACTCACTTATTAATGTTTTCCTCCTCTACAGCGTCTTCTACGTGTTTTATGAGCAGTACCTCACCATTGCCTACGACACGGCTCTGAATTTGTGCGTGTCGCTGGGGGCCATATTTGTGGTCACTACGGTGCTGCTGGGCTTCGAGCTGTGTTCGGCGCTGATGGTCAGCATCACCATCGCCATGATTCTGGTCAACATGTTCGGCGTCATGTGGCTGTGGGACATCAGCCTCAACGCAGTGTCTCTAGTGAACCTGGTTATGGTGAGAGAAAACAAAAATTCAGCAATTTTTCTAAGGAGCATCAATGGGAGAGCAAAAGTTTTTTTCCCCCCCAAGACACGGGAATTACTTTGGGAAAACAAAATTCTGTGTTTTATTTTAAGTAATGTGAAGATTTGTTTCATCTGAAACCCTTTATGTGACAAAAAAAATACAGAGGAAATCTGTGAAAGGGGTAAAAAAAAAAAAAAAATTCAGTACAGTAAATGTGTATAAAGTGAAACCCTCTCACTTGATGTACTTTGTTCTGAAAATGTCACATCAACAATTATGATGCCAAGTCGAGTCAGAATGACCGAAAGGAAACTAGAGTTTACAGATGACCTACTGTCACCTCCGATAATCAGTTTGAAAGGGGGGAAAAAAAGCAGATGTGTGACTTTCTTCTGTTGTAAATTGTATGTTTCTTTTCCTGGACTTGCAGAGCTGTGGAATCTCCGTGGAGTTCTGCAGTCACATTGTGCGAGCGTTTTCCGTCAGCACGAAGAAGAGCAGAGTGGAGCGAGCGGAGGAGGCCTTGGCTCATATGGGCAGCTCCGTAAGTTGAAGCCGCCGCCGTTTTAAATGCACAACGGGACGTTAATTCTGTCAAAATGTCGTCGTCTTGTGTTTTTAGTGTTACTTTAAATTTATCCTATTTTTGTATTTTTATTAAATCTCAACAGGTGTTCAGTGGGATCACATTAACAAAGTTTGGGGGGATTTTAATCCTGGCGTTGTCCAAGTCGCAGATCTTCCAAGTCTTCTACTTCAGGATGTACTTGGCCATCGTGTTGCTCGGGGCAACGCACGGCCTCGTCTTCCTCCCAGTTCTTCTAAGCTATATAGGTCAGTAATATTACACAACAAGCAATATATAATATACTGCACAACAAAAACACACAATTATATCAAGTATTTTTAGTGTAGTGTAGCATACTTGAAAAGTCCATAATTAACTTAAAAGTAACTTTTTAACAAGATGTAGCAGGTTATTTTAAATAATTCCTTAATATTGATAAAGCTCTAGTTCTAAAAACAAGACATTTTCCCCATGTTATAAATGAAATTATTTATAACATGGGGAACTAATACTTTTTTTAAATCAATATTAAGGAATTATTCACCTAAAACAAGCTCTTATATTTTACTGAAGTTACTTGTGAGTTAGTTTTGTCCTTTTTGAAATTTACACTAGTAGAAACTAGACAAAAGATACTTGCTAAGATTTTGTGTTTTTGTATTGCGTTCATACACTTATCACTAGTGTGAATGCTATGTAGATTTTTGATATTTTTAAGTTTTTAACTCTGCTGATTGGGATCTAGAAAATGTCATATAATATGCAGACAAAACTGTTTCAGAAGCTTGTTCATTAAAAAACCCATTTGGTCAAGGAGAAATCCCATAAAAACATTGGTGGGGGTTGATGTATAATTTTGACCGCGTGCGTGAATTGGAGTAAATCCCTATTATACAGAAACATAAGCACCAAACTCATTGAATTTGTACATCAAGTGATCATTCCACCCTCTAAAAAAAGAGTAGCTTAAAACGATCGAAAGCTCTAATTTAATATCTCATTAATGATCATGACTGGTGTGCGTACATTTCCTACCTGGACAGTCTTGACCTGGGTGATTTACTTACATTGTGATCCTCTCCAAAGGTCCGTCGGCGAACAAAGCGAAGGTGTTTGCCGCAAACCAGCGCCTCGCCGGCACAGAAAGGGAGCCCCTCATCAAACACTAGCCGGCTTGTT
This sequence comes from Poecilia latipinna, assembly GCF_001443285.1. NCBI lineage: Eukaryota > Metazoa > Chordata > Actinopteri > Cyprinodontiformes > Poeciliidae > Poecilia > Poecilia latipinna. The sequence goes on from NW_015112634.1 coordinate 64,838, forward strand.
GAGACGGCGAACAACAAACTAATTAACTAACTACCTGTGAGGGACTTGTTCGAGAGTGTGAGCTCGAGCTGCTTCTGCAACCACTGACACACTCTTCATCATCCCAGCTACTATGCGTGGATCTAACTCAGGAATGATATCAGAAATGAGGAACGCTGAAGGCCAAGTCCACAAGCACAAGTAGATTTCTCCTTAGAGGACTTAAGACATAAAATAAAAAAACTGCTGCCCTCCTCTTCTGCTGTCATCGTCGTTGTCGTCATCGTCGACCTTCTCGCACTACAGGCTTTAGCATCTGCAAATGGAACAACACACCAAGGAACAGACACTTTGATGGAGAGGAGCAGGTAGTTTTGAGAAGATACAAAAGGGGACAAACTGGTCAGTTTTCATAAAGATGTCCAGACCAGATTAATCACATACGAAATGTTTCTTTTTTGTCATGAAAACGTTAAGTATTTGTACAACTATTATTAGACATTTATCTAATGGAACTAGTAACAGCGGCGACTCTTCCTGCAACACCTGGAAAACTCGTCTCTTTGCTTTGTCGTGACGCAGGTCAGCTTTTTCCTCAGCAGCTAGTAGCAATCAAACCGTGACGCTTTTAGACACATCGACATCTACGTCAGATTGGTGATGCATAAAATACTTCCACTGATGAGGATAAATTCTTTTAAATGCATACTCAGTTTTTTTTATTTTTTCGTATTTAAAAATCAGATAATCGGGACGACAAAACAAACAAAAAAAATACCCAAACAATTTCCAGGTACATGCAGCCGGTCCCGAAGATGCTGCTTCACGTCTTCCTTCCCACGTGTTATTTATTTCAAAACAACAAATTTCACTTTAAATTGTGCCGACATAAAAGTGTCCTCCTTTTTTTCCTGAAGACTATGTAGGACTGAACGGTTCTGATTGGTGTGTATCTGATTTGCTTTGTGGTTACTGAACAAAACATTTGTAGCATTATAAAGGAAAGAGGATAAAAAAATATATATATAACTGGAAAAAGCTAACAAGACTAACTAAAATATGTTCTATGGTCATTGCAGTTACGGCAGTTTTGAGATTTGCTTTTAAATTATTGTTTTAACTGTTAGCGTTGCTTTTCTGTATATAATTTTGAACCTCTTCTAACATACGGTTAGAGGTCCCTTTAAACAAACGAGTGTTTTCAGATAATTTAAGCGTAATGTGACCAATCAGAGCTTTACATTGTTTATGTTTGCCACCTTTACCTCAACATGTCTTGACATTGTAGCCATTTGTGTTCTGCTAGGGCAGTGAACCATTCCTTGTTTTTATTACTTAGTAGAGATGGAGTAATAATTTGCATAATAAGAGAAAAAGCTGCACCTGAATGTGCAAGACAAAAAAATAAATAAATAAATAAATAATTTTGGTTATCGTTTTGTGTTGTTGAATCCTGTCTGACATTGGAAAAAAAAAACTGATGAAGTGAAACATGGGATACTTTAGTTTTTAACCATTTTTAACATTTATTAAACTACTCAACAAAAATGCAAAGCTTGTTTTGTGTTTGTTTTATGAACTCTTTTGTTCTGATATCTTTGTATGTTTTTGTATTACTTTAGGTTTTTAAAATTTTTACACGCGCAACCCCACTAAAACGTTTTGGTTGGGTAAACGTTGACCTGTTGTGAGCTTATTTTCCCTGCTGCATGCAGAACACATTGACTGACATAGTTGAGTCTAACCACAGCGTGGCGCCTGAACCCATTCACTGAGAAGAGCCTGCATGATCTCTGAGTAGTGCTAGTGGGAGTGACCTCATTTTTTTCTCACTGCAGGAGAGGCTGGCAGTGCTTTTACTTACATTTTCTGCAGGGCAGCAAGTGCTTTTAGGTCGCACATGTGCAGAAATGTATTTCCAAATAATCAGCTGCAGCAAAACCCATTGTTCTCCATGATAACTGGTCACCCCCTGGTATTGCTTCCCCAAATCTTGACAGGCCGTCGAGTTGCTCACATCCCATCCGAAAGTTGCTGCCAAGTTGAGACCTGTCCACTTCCTCTCAGCATTTGTTGTTGTGACTGTCTGCTCAGCCCTGTTGTCACACAACCCCGCAAGCTCATGACTTATTTATCCTCCTCCCCCCATGGGAGCGGGACTGTCCTTTCAGTGTGACTGAGAGATTAAAATATTAATTTCCTCCGCAGGTCTGCGGCGCTGTCTACAGGAGAAAATGTGCAGGTTGCCAGAGTGCTATTATGTAAGAAGGGAGAGGCTCCCCACTCTCTCTTGACTCTGACCTGTTCTCTGTCTTCCATCAAGGCTCAGGCACACTGAACAGAGGAGGGTATTCTAGTTCAGTCAGGCATGAAAAACACTATGAGCAGAGGAGGAGAGAAATGCACAGCATGGGGAGTGCAGTCTTTGCCGACATGTGAGAAATGAAAGTATTAGGAAGTGACACTTTTGCTTAAACTTATGCAGTTGCATGGATACGAAGAGGATTTTTAAACAATAAGTAACAAAAATAAAATTCAAGAATTGAAGGCAACAGAGGTGTAGTATAGTGCAAAGAATAGCAGCTCAGTTTAATATGGGTTATTAAAGTCATCAGGGCTCACAGAAGACGATCTCCAAGCCTGTTTTGACGTACAAGTTCAGTTATTGTCGTGTTGGAGCAACCGCATTTTAACCAGCGGGGATAATCTGTCCAAATTGGTTTAGAAATTCAGGAAGACACCAGTAGCAATCGAAGTTTGCAGAGAAATGGGAGACACTGAAACATCAGTGTGAAGCTCGGACACAAACAGCAGCACTGTTGCATTGACTGTGTGTTAGAACCCACAGTCAATACCCACAGTCAGTCCATAACCCTTTATGGAGTTATGCCAACTCCATAATGGGTGTGCCTTTATGGAGTTGGCATGTTATGCATATGTGAGCTCTTAAGGTGCTCCATCTTCCTCTCTACATATTCAATATTTGTATTTGAATGATCTTTGTCTGATCTTCTGAAACGCTTGTGTGACTAGAAAGCAAAAACAGGAGACAAATTCAGAACATAGCGCCCCCCAGAGAAAATATGCATAAAGTTCCTAAAGTCAGATCTCAAGGGATGAGGTTTGTTCTACCGCAATAATTCACTTTCAGTTCGTTTCCTCATAAACCTGAAAGTTAACAGAAGTCTGCTGATTAAAGGATCTGATTTCACAAACATGTTTTTTTATGCATGTTTTTTTTATTTTTCAAGATTTTAACAATATATAAAAACTAAAATCAAAATCAAAAAGCTTTTTGTTTATTTGTCTGACTTTGACACGGTGTGAAGAAATGCCTCTGTGCCCAGCAGGTTATGGTTCCAGCAGTTCTGGTGGAGGTCTGTGTTAAAAAGCTGGGCCTTTCCAGGAGACTGGCCAATTTAAGTTCGTTATACCGATAGCAGTGGTCAATTAACCAAACAGAATGATGTTAAGTTTGTTGATGGCTGCTAAAAGTATGTGGTTGACATCGAATGGACCTTCATAGTAACCCTAAATAATAAGGTTTGACTAGATAAAACTAACATCTGCTCAAAGCACTGACCAAATATTAGTTTTATCACAACAATTACATCCCAGACACAATGAAAACAAGTAAACAAGGTTTTATGATTTTATGGGATCCCCCCCCCCCCCCACTTTTTTTTTTTTTTTTCTCTTAAATTTTAAAAACAATTGCCTCTTCCACCAA
>NW_015112634.1:71693-86663 GCF_001443285.1 Poecilia latipinna
ACAAATAAAAAAAATAAAAAACGGTTTCTTTATTTTTGGGGCCCCCCCCCCCCCCCAGCTTTATATTTTACCCTCTAATACATTATAGAACATCTGGTCTAGGCTCACAAATAGGTTGGTTTTACTCCCACCTTCAGGCAGACATATTTTTGTTATTTCAATCCAAGATCCATCAATAAATAAGTATTTGAAGTGTCTGCTTTGCGTCAGTGGTTTTCAGTTACACTGGGCTCAGTTGAACCTTGGTTTGGAACAGAAGGGATTAGGTAGCCGCATTTTGAGCGGATCAGATTTTCAGGTCCACCTGCAGTGCTTTACCCCCTGCTGAACTCAGACCAGCTTCAGAAAATCAATTCAGTTTCTGCATGATAGTGGTGGATTTTAACCAGACATCAACTAATCACGTTTTTTTTTAAATGAACAGCAGCTAAATAGACACAGCAGCAATGTTTACAAACTGTGCAAGATAAAAAAATAAAAAAAAAAACTCCTGAGTCACTGTATTGTGACAAGAACAGTTCAAAAATGCCATTTCAGCTGTGTGTTGTTAATTTAACATGAAGAGCGGTGGACTTCTCGCAACCCTGGAGCAAATATTTTCACAATGAGGGTCACTTATGTGTGAGCTGGACTCAGGAAGGCCTGTCAATAGCCTCCTTTATGAGACAGTGAGGGGGAATTAGGCCCTCAATAGAGTGGGACTAAGCCATGTATGGTGTTGGTCCACCATCGGGCCCGGCTTGTTTGTTTTGAAGGCAGCACGGGACTGCGGTGTTTACGTTGGATGTGTGTGAGGCTGAGGACAGATCCCACCTGGTGAGAAACTGAGCTCTCAGATTGCATCAGAACAACAGGTGCAATCATTTCCAGTAAAATCCAAACGAATATGTCTGATGAAACCAATTCATGACTAAAGTTTTTTCTAAATGCTAAAACACCCGCAACCTCTGAAGATCTATAAATAAAAAATATGTAATTGGCTGGTTGAAAAATATAAATATAAACAGCAAACTCATTTTGAGATCTGTTTGCTCACGTTCTTCCTGATCTCTCACCTGATCCCAGGGTTTTCTTTTGAAAATGAGTTCCAAGTGTCAAGCTGTTCACAGGAACACAGAAGCTTCTGAGAAAATATTTTAAAGCAAAATTCCAATTCTGTTTTTTTTTACCAGTTAAATTTTCTGATTTCATTTGTTTTTAATAAGAAAAATAATGAAAACTTATACTAAAATTAGTAGTCCTTGAAGTCCGTTTTTTTTTTTTTTTTTTGCAATTTGTTACATCACAAAATTAGGTGATAGACCAATGCATAGTAGTGCATAAAGTTGAAAGAAAATAAGGCATGGCTTTCACTGAGCGTTTACCTTAAAGAACCACGTTATGGTTTACGCCCATAAAAGCAGCTTTGCACATCTTAAAATTTACACTATTTCTTCTTTGTAAATTAGATCAGTAAATTCACAGAAATGAGAGCTTATGTGTATTTAAGCTCTCTAAACCCGACACAGATTAGTCTAGACTTTGACTTTGCCATTCTAACACGTGAGAACATTTTGATCTGGACCACTCCAGTGTACATCAGCCTATCTATTTAATCCTGTATTGAGCTCCATGCGTCTTCTCACCGAATCTGACCACCTTCTCTGTCGCTGCTGAAGAAAAGCATCTCATGTTTTACCTAAAGGATGGTGATTCAGGGTGATACGTGCTGTTTCAAATGCAGGTCACAAGATTTTCATTAAGTAGTAGGAGCTCATGTCAAAAAAAAAAGAAGAAATGCCACTGTCATGGGATTGATAAGCATTCATTCAGAGCCACATTGGAAGAGGTATGATTACGAAAGATGTGGGAAAAAATAACTTCAGTTTGGCAGACAGACGTTTAGGACCGGTTCACCCTGAAATTAGGCAACGTTGTAACTGTTGTAGCTGAAAACTGACCTCAACAGGAGCTGGTTTGACAGGATTACTTAGTCTCCTTGGGAAAAAGCATCCAGTCAGACGTTACACGGATGTGATAAACATGAATGAATGTGTCTATTTTAGAATATTTGAGACATATGATAAACTCCTTTAAATCTTCACGTCTCAAGGATTTAAATGAACAAAGTTCAGGTTGTGTGTCTCTGGCCTCTGGGTGTGAATGGCCCTGACTGGGTTCCTGGATGCAACTACAAGTAAAGATGTGGTTTTGCCTTCATAAGTTATCTTACATGTAGTTTTAGAAGAACAGTTAGTCCACATATGTTTTGTGTGTGTGTGTGTGTGTGTTCTAAAAAAATATTTTTGTTAGTTTTGATTTCTTTGTCGTTGGCTGCAGGAGATTTGTTAAGTTTTGTGGTCAAGTAATTTTCTCCAATGCTTTCTCTCCTGGTGAAATGCATTTTTCTTTTGTTTTCATTTCCAGGTAACGTTCTCGGTTTTTTTTTTTTACTTGTCCACTGCTATCTTTTCTCTCCCTGAATTTATGCAAAACCTTTTTCTTCCACCTTCAAAGAACCTCTAGACAGACGCATGTAAGTGAAGCTGAGCCCCTCTGCTGTCTTACCCACTGATTTCAGATAAAGTTATATAGTCTTTCAGGGTTTTTTTTTTTTTTTTGGATTCACTAAATGGATTAGCACATTCTTGACTCCCTGACATTTGAACTCTTCACACTATTAAAAAAATCACTGAGGGTGGGAGAGCAGATACTCCTGGATGTTGGAAGGAAAAGATTAAACTGCAAAGAAGGAATTGAGCATTTGCTGAAGCTTTATCTAAACTTTAAATGGGCTCACTTTTAACATTGAGCAGTTTCTTATGTCCAACACCTTCCAAGACTTTTTGAAAACCTGTCATTTCTCTGAACATCTAATGAGGGTTCATTCTATGAAGTAATATATAATTGTGAAGAGGAAGGCATATTATACATTCACGCTCTGTACCTGTATAGAGCAACACAGAAAGATTTCCACGCACGTGCACATTAAGATTAAAGGGCCATTTAGAATGACCAGTTAAGCTAACCTGTTTATTTTGGGACTATGGGAGGAAGTCAGAGTACCCAGGGAGAACCCACACTTGTACAGAGACAACATGCAAACTACATGCAGATTCATACAGTTCGAAATGATATACAACTTTCATTTTTCAAAACTCCCTTTTATTGTGGTTAAGAATACTGCAAGTGTTTTGGTGTATGTCTCTGTAACCTGTACACATCTACAGACTGAAATAATTTCCTGTTCTTTGTTTGCAAAGGACATGATGCATATAAGCATTATATACATCATGTTTATATAAATATGTAAGATAAACTTCCACCTTCATCCAGCAAAATTCATCTTAGCATGGCATCAAATTTACCTGCCTAATAATGACTAATCTCCAGCCCCAACTGAAGAGAGGCATTCTTGCAGCATGATGGTGCCGCTACTGTGCTTCACAGCTTGGGACCTTACGCTCAGGGATATTGTATTTATTCATATGGGGGACTAATGACGATAACTAGTGTGAATGCTGTTCCTCCACTTTTTTCGCAACTTATCTATATCTGCATACTTTGTGCTGTTTCAAGCATTCAGCTTTTCCCGTATTCCGATAATTCAGGACATTATGACTACAATCTTTCAGTATAGTTCATGAAACATCCAGCTTTTTGTGATCATCTTGGTCCATATTGAAATGAATGGAACATCCCATAATTTCTAAAATAGTTTGACGACCTGCCAGTGATGGTCAACTTGCTTCTGACAGCATTTCATCGTTTCATTTACATATAATTCTTGACAACCAAAAAAAAAAAAGAGAGTCTAGTTTGGATTGAACAAGCAAAGAATTTTTTTTTTATTTACAAACAAACAGGCTAAGCATGACACCCATGAGTCCTTACTCACAGAGTACTCTGAGTGCATCATACAACAATATCTTTGGGCTTGCAGACAGAAAGAAGCATTTTTATTTTTACCTTAAAAACAACACAATCAATCCTTCTCTGATGAAAATCGCTTTTATGATCACTACACCTTAAAACACCATCGATCTGTATAGCAGCACCAAATAGCAGATTTTAGTTTACACTTCTAATGCAGTGACCTCTCTGGTAGTGCGCAAGACATTTTAAAGACTTATTAAAAACAGACCAGTAAAAGTAACTGTTACACAGCTGAAGTTGATTTAAAAAAAAAAAAATCAAGAAATTGCACGTTTTAAAGCAACACATTCAAGTTAAAGCAAATGTTTGATCTGACTTTTCCGCTCTCCCTCGTTTTAAACGGATTCCTCACAGAGGTCATCAGCGGGCTAAAAACAAATGGCTCTTTATGCCTGTAGGAACCCCGGTGTCTTGTTCAAGGACACTTCAGCAGAGAACATGTATTTGCATCGTAATGCTTCCCCCCACCCTCGACGTCCGAGCGCACCACTGCCAGTCCCGTCTGCTGGTTAATGGCATTTTTATCACGCGTTAACAGCTCCCGCAACAAAGCACCGTAAACGTGCCAGCAATACACTCTAACATAGAGCACAGGAAATCTGACACTGATAAAAGCGTGTCTGGCCTCAGGGAGTCTGTAGCAAACAACATTTAAGTGGTAGAAAACGATCCGAACGGAAAGGAGGCCGCATCTTCTTTGCCCGTGTACAAATACTAAGAAATGTTCATGCAGGTTTCTCTGGCTAGAAAGTGTTGTGACAGGATCAAAGGTCCAATTAAATTACACACGTTTAGCTTATTGATCTTCTGGGTTAGTTCCCGAGATGGGTAAGAAAATCTCGTGGTATGCCAAAAAGCGCACTTTCATTACAAACACTTGCAAAAAGATGAGTCACTCCCGAGGAATAACAGTCCTGCTAGAAACAGCAGCTTTAAAAAAAAAAAAAAAAAAAAGGCTTTTGTTTGATATTTTAATGCAGCTGAAGAGGTAAGACAAGATTTATGAAGAAGCAAAACAATATAAAGAAATAAAAAATAAATGTTCTCCTAATCAACAAGAGGAAATTTACTTGAAGTAAAGCAGATGAGATACAAACCGGTAAGAAGTTCATGTAGTGATAGTAAATATCAAAAAATAAAAATGAGAGTCTTTTTGGCGAATCATAGTGAAATGAGAGAATAGAAGGGTTTCATCTGTAGTGGTCACAAGGAGGAGAAGGATGAATCCTAGAGGGTTGGGGGGCGGGCGGATCAGGAGAACCCAGCTGCTGTCCTCCTGATGGTTTACCAATGCTAAGAGGTCTGCAGCAGGCGTCTGTAGTGAGGCATGATCTCGTGTTCAGGCAGGTGCAGGTTGAACTCCAGTGCTACCAAGACGGGAAACTCGAACGCTATCAGCTCTCTGCGGTTCACCCGGAATCGCTCCTCCAGTTTCTGCAGAGAGAATTGACACGAGAGGACACTCAAGTTGTGGATCTCTGTAGCTCCTCCAGCGTCACCACGGCCTTTATGGCAGATTCTCTCATTATTGTTGTCTTTGCCTGTCTGTCGGTTTAGGTGAGAGCAGGAAAAAAAAATCAAATGTATTGTAAAGATGTTATTTGTAAGAATTTTGAAAGCCATGAATTCATTCAACTCCACAATTATGTACTACTTTGTGATGGCGTGTAGCTTTGGTTTCTAATCAAAACCCCCAGGGGTTTGGTCCTGCAACTTTAAAGTGTGGCTGAATCCACCAAGTTTGCTCAGAGTCCTGCTGTTGACCTAATTATAGGATTCAGTTCCAGGACTCCTGCCCTCGATGACCGAAGTTCGGCACCCGTCCTCCAGTTCATAAAATGACAAAATGTGATAAAGATCAACGGGGACTTTCATATTAAAAAATGTTCACATGGGGAACTCATCCTTAAAACCTCTACTTTTAATTCTCCCTGTTTGTGCACTACTTAGCTAGATTGAAATCGCAAATGCACGTCTTGCAGCAAACTGGCCACTTCTGCTAAGCTGGAGAAGGTTCAGAAACACCTTGGCTGACATACATCCGTCAGTATTTTTCCTTAAAATTTATAAAACCAGATGATGTTTCCATTCCTTTTCTGCTTTTTTATAAAAAAAAAAAATCCTTACACTTACCCCCTTTAGACTTATTTCACCAAATAAATCAAAGTGAGTAATTTGTGCTCTACCCGCAGCTTTATCTGCCCGTACATGTTAGCTCCTGCTTTAGCTTGCTTTCTCTCATTAACTAGCCTGCAGCTGGTGATGCAACTGAATGCACGAAGCAGCCACCTCAGTGGACTTTATGATTGCAACTGCAAACATTTGTTTTCTGGTCTTATGGACGAGAACACCTACGTCGATAAGAAGCTTGACCTCGTGCTTCTTAAGATCACCGCCGATCTTGGCTGCCAGGAGGACGCAGGCTCCAGCGCAGAGTTTGCGGTTTTGTTTGTTCAGCTTGCCTTGAAGAACGAGTTTTTCGAAGTAGACGAAAGCCATGGCCACAGTCGGCTCCTCGTACCCGCATTCATCCTGGGCCAGTTTTTTTATCTCTCTTTTCAAGCTGTGAAAAAGTTTAAGTTTGAAGGAGAGAAGGGTATAAAAAATGCCAATACTGACTAAGATAAACTAGAAGTAACACATCCGACGCTCATCATGCTAATTTAACTTCAAATGCAAACTGAAAAAAAGAAAAAAAACTTAAATTCTTGACATTCTGGTTGTTTTACCTCCGTATCTTGCTTAGAGTGAGACGAATGTGGGGGAATTTCTCCTTGAAGGTCTCGTTCATGTCCTTCTTCAGGTCAAAGGGCTTGACGTATTCGATGACCGTGGTCTGGAAGGCCAAAGAAAAGAAAAAGAGACGGTGTCACCCAGCGACCTTTGAGGATAACTCAACATGCTCACGTGTGAGTGTTGGATTTCAAGCACCGATGAAGAATCTCTGTGGACGCTGGCTTTATCCAGAACACTTAAAGGTCGATCTGGGACACTGATGTTTTAGTAATGTGAGAGAACCAATGAGCAATTGACTGTTTCTGTTTGTTGATAAGAACCTTGTTTTATTTCCAGGATTTTCTTAAATCTTGTCAATGAAACAACAGGCCACATCAGCTGCTGAATGTTTGATATAATGAACACTGCTGTGCAAAAGTATCAATATCCTTTTTTTTTTCAACTTTTTGTCACATTAGAGTCACAAACTTAAGATATTGGGAATTTTTGTTGTAGACAAACACAATTAAATGCAGAATTGTATAGTTAAAGGAAAATATGCATTTTTAATATTTTTTTTTTTACAAATAAGGATTTTGGGTTCCTATAAATTGTGTGAGAATCTTTAGCCTAATATTGAAAAACCAATAGAAATTCTTCAGCAACCATTTACTTCACACATAATTCAGTCCTCCTCCAATCTCCAAACCATGCTTTCCACTGTCTACCAAACACCCCATGCTCTTGAAACAGAGAACGCTCTTGTTCCATTCCAGTAGTAAACACAATAGCCATTGTTGCTGGACGCTGGCTTTTGCTATCGAAGGAAAAGAGAGTGGCCTTGACTAACGTTATAATTATATCAGTCCTTGTTGTTCGTTCAGCAAGTCAGAGAAAAAATAATGCAAAGCAGGAAAATATGTGGAGGAAGTTTAGTCCTGTAATCCCTTTTCCACAATAAAACATCCGCTCTTTTATGAGGAAAACAAAAAACAAAAACGGAGATGATCTGGTTTTTAAAGCTGCTAAACGATAGCAGAGATAAATTGTTCTATTTACTGCATTCCATTGGGTGGGAAACAGAATCACTGACCTTGATGACTAGAAATTGTCTGAAAATATTCACACAAAAAAAGAAGAAAAGCTGATACTTTAAGTTGTTTTTTAGGAATAAACTGCAGACAAATCTTTCCGGTGTTATTGTTCCTGGTGAAGACGGGGGATGCTGAGCACAAAAGGTCAAAAAATAACCGCAGTGGAATACTGAGGCTACGTGTCGAAGCGGAGACGAGCCTCTTCCTATTTGTTTTGAATGAAAACAGCCTTCCCAACCTGCTCGGAGGCTGTTGTTGCTGCTGCTGCTGCTTGTAGTGACGCAGCATCGTCTCACCATGTAAGAGGGAAAGATGAGCACTCTCTTGTGCTTTCCACAGGGCCACTGAGGGTCATCCAGCAGGTTGGGGTCATACTCGCGAAAGTCTCCGAAGTCGTTCCCTGCAGCGAGGACCAACAAACAAAAACAACGTGAGCTTAAAGCTGGAGTTTGCGTGTGAACGGCTTCCTTTAAGAAGCGCCTAAGCTCACTCGCCTGTGTCTAAGCTGCTCTGGTTGCTGTTGGCTCTGCCCAGGCTGAGGCTGCGGTGGCTCGCGTTCCGAGACTGAGAGAAGGACGAGGTGGAGTCAATGGTGTTCCTTCGACCGCCCAGAACGTTGGTGGAATACAGGAACTGGGTGTACGAAACGGTCTGCAAACAAAAGAGTGTTTATCTGAGTAAGAAAGTACCAAAAGGTTTCTGAGGTGGAATGTTAAACTCCAGACATCCCAGCCTATTTATATACCAGAGAAATTTGTTTTCAATGCTGTAGAAAAAAAAAAAAAAAAAAACGACATTGAATAGATAGGCACACCAGATCAAGCTCCCATGATGTTTTGGTCCCACAAAACTTCTTCAGACTAACAGTAGTGTGCCTGAAATGTCACGCATGATAAAATCTTATTTTATGATTTCTACAGTAGCTATTTAAGATCTGATCCAGGGGATTTTTGAATGTTAATATCGCTTAAATGATATGCAAAATTATTTAAGCGATATTTTGCACAACATCGCTTTTTGATATACAGTCCATACATTTGATATTATGTACATTCATACGCATATGATGCAACATAATACAGTATCAAAAAGGTTTATTTACAGTTTGTCCTGAAATGCATTCATCCCATTTACACCCGGCTTTACATCAGTATGTCCGGGTAGCTAGGTCATTTATTTGAAATATCTACATGAAACATCCCTCAAGTGCATCCATACCATCTAAACTTTTTTACACTTTGTTCATTTACAACCACAAACTGAGATAACTTTTTTTTTTTTTTTTTAATTGCCAGACTACAAACAGTTGCTGCCCATAAGTCCATCCTTCAACAGCGGCTTTGTCTTGAAGGTCATGTTTGTGTCAGGTAGATTTTATTAGGCTGAATACAGATGCAAGCTACAGTGAACATTTCTTAAAAAACAAGAAAAAATACTTTGTGTTGGTCTATAACCCAGGATCTCACTAAAATTATTAAGGTTTATGGTTGTAAGGTGACAAAATGAAAAAAAAAAAAAAAAAAAAACATGTAGGGTGTATGAAAGCTTTTACACATTCTTCAAAATATTGCATACCTTCTAATCCAAGTCAAGAAGACAAGTTTGATCTTCGCAGATCTTTGCTGGTTTCTCACCTTTCCATCTGCTCCCAACTCCACTCCCTCCAGTCCAATCACCATTTCCTTGGCACTTACGCCTCCTGACGAGTGACGCTGACGCCCTTCCGCCCTTATGTCCCTAGTGAGGACAAGAGTTTTAGAACTCAAACCAAACAAATCGTGCTGCAGCTTCGTTCAACCGCCACGCTCCCTCCCTCCCGTTTTAGCCCTGCTCCGTCTCATCTTCCTTACACACTCAAGTTCTGCTTTACACATACAGACCCCGGTATCGATCTGCGCTCATCGGCCGGCCTAGTTTCTGTTAACGGCTCGTGTTTTCAGGAGCTTCTCTGAGCACTCTTAAATAAATTGTGCCCTGGGGAGGCAGGATGGAGGAGAAAACTGAGCCAAATTCTGTCAGCTGCTGCCTCTCCCAAGCCTGAGATGCCATACTGATGCGGGAGTGTGTCCTAAAACAGATGGCTGCAGAGCCAAATGTGTGTCAGTGGGGCAACATGTGGGCAGGTTGAGACTATACACATGCTGAATAAGCTAAATATTTCTGTGAAAAGATTGCGCACAACACACAATACCCATACCGATGTTTGTAAATACTTGTTTTACGGCCACACGCCGATGGAAAAAACAAAATTTTTTTTTTTTTTTTTGCTGGGCTTAAAATAATTAACTATTTATAGAAAAGCAACTACAGTTTTTTCAATAAGTATATTTTTTGTTATTTCCAAGTAAGTTGTTCAATTACAAACTAATAATAAATAGCTTCTTAACTAGGCAATGAATCACTCTTACTTTTGGTATCCAAAGCAAACAAACAGCCCATGCCTACGGCCAAAATAATTTTTTGCTAATGTTAAGCACAAATGCACTCCGACAGCCAAAGAGACGTGCTAACACCGTCCTGTTTGTCTTCTGACCCCTTATCGTCCCTGGTTCAGTCTCGCTTTCTGTTTAACTCTGTATCCATATGCACACACATAAATCCTGTGTTTTGGCGACACACGGCATCTAATCAGTCGCAATAAAAACTGTGTTATCAGGCAGACAAGCAGGGCAAGGCACAATGTTGACACGTCGCAGGAAAGGAGATCCCAATGCAGCATGGCAGCTTTAACCAAATAATAAAAAAAAAAGAATGTGGAAAAAGATGAATGGATACAAGCAAGAACAAGGACAAAGATGGAAAACAGAAAAAGTTTCCCCTTTGTTAACCTGAGAACGAACAATTAATGAGAAGGAAAAGTTATTCAGCAACATGCATGGATCTCAGGCTTTATGTAATCTGTTTGTTGGTGTTTCAGTTCTTATCATGTCGCAAAATCACAAGAAAGGTAATAAAAATCTCAAGCTATTAGATATCTCAATAAACACTTTACAATCTAAAGAAACTCTAACATATAGAGTAGTCACAACCCCCCCAATTACAGGAGATTTGAGCTTCTTCAACTTTGCCTGTAAGAGTGTTTATTGCCAACATCTGTACAAGTTTAAGGCTTTTACATAGGATTACATTTCCACCACAGCCCACAACCAACATCATAGCCCAACGACCCAGAGCATGAAAACATGATTAAGAATATGTGGTTTCATAATCCCGTTAAACATAAATATTTGATTCCCCTCAGCTCAACTTAAAACTTGATCTTTATTTATTCGTCATTTTCTTATAAGAACAGATGGACTCTTGATCTAAGGAGTTCAGTTCAGTTCAGTTTTGTATGTTGTTCTGCCATCATTTTCCCCAAATGCAGACCGTTACAAGCAACCTATCTCATCTAAGCAGGGGCTTGTAAATTCTGCCAGTATGGGGTTGTGGCCAAGTCACTGACTTGGTGAAATGGTCTGGACTTCCTTAGATAGAAAGAAAACTTAAAAAAAAAAAAAAAAAAACTACCTTTCATAGCATTAACATAAAAAATTAAGATCAAAACGTAATATATGATATACTAGCAGAAAGGCAATGCTAAAATTATATAGCAAAGTAGTCTTACGGCTGTAATTTTAGCTATAATTTAATTGACTGTTCATGTAAACAGTTGATTTTGAAATGGCTTTGTTGCTGTAAGAAGGAAAAGTTTAGAAGCTCTTTTTCAGCCAGCTGACCAACAGTGTGCAGCAAAGTGTTGGGGAGGGGCAGTTCATGTTACCATGCACATACAGCCAGAGACAGCTCTTGTTCTTCCAGCACTGTCTGTCTTTTGACCAGAAGAGCAGTAGATTTTTGTAACCAGAACTTTAGAACCCTGATGATGAAGTTTACCTGCAAAAGCCTACGTAACTATATTTAAAGACATGCTTTTAAGAGGCAATAATTTCAACTGTTTAATAGCTAAAAAAAATTTTTTTGACTCAGGCAGGGAGGAAGATACAAGCCCAGTCAGCATAAATATTTTTTTTCTAAACTAGCAGAAATGATGTCAGTACAGCAGACTTTTCCAACCGCTAAACTTAGTGCACAAATCATTGATTTCAATACGGCTTTTCTATGATACATAGATGCAAGCTTAAACGGAAAGGGTGAATGAAATAATCAAATTTATGGTAAGAACTTAATTACAAAATGTGAGGAGGACATGCTGATCTTCAGTAGAGCTCTTTTTGGAGTTCATTTTTACCGCAACATTGAAGGCAAATATTCAGAGAAGATGGGTTGGTGTTAAATCTCAATCAACATTTTCAACCGAGTTGTCTGATGCAGTTCTGTTCAGCACAAAACAAGCAGCAGACATCTAACTGAAAACTGCCAGTGTGCCTCAAAACGCAGCCAAATGTGCAAACTGACAGAGCACAGGGGGCTTATTAACCTTTGACCCTGCCACTGACTGGCTGGTTTAGGACATTCCACAAATACTCTGAGCCTGTTGTGCTCTGCGCTAAACCTCAGCATGGAGCTTTTCTTTTGGTGCATTGTATTCTCGGTTGTTTACCTGCCCTGTTTCCCTTTCCGCTTCCTCTAAACCGTATCACCAGATAGGGGTCAGAACCAGTTTTGCAATACAGCTGATCACTATGCAAACCAGGTAGAACCCCTTTATATTGAATTCTAAAAACAGAAATGTGTTAACTAGAAATCAGCTCTTCTATACAGCGGAGATCTGTAAAATTGGTAGAGAAGAAACAAACAAACAAAAAAAAAGCATGGCTTAAAATGGAGCCAACTAATAATGCAGTATTATTGTTTCAGGCTTAAAAGGACTACATCTAAGAAGAGCTATTACCACAGGAATGGTAAACAGGATGGACAGCAAAGCCAGCTATGGACAAAAATAATGTGTGGGGGGGAGGAAGGATGAGTGCCCACAAGCCACCAGAGCAATTATGACAAAAAGCAACAGAGGCAACAAGCAGAAAAGCTACCGAGTCTATTAATACTTACACATGTATGCACACAATTAAGCCCTTAAAGCCATTTTTCAGCCCACTTTTTATTTACGACACCATCATGATAAAAAAAAAAATGCATTGGCCAAAATCAAGCTTTGAAGGGAGAGCGTGTCGACAAAGGAGAAGTATGGGGGAAAAAAGGAAAGAGGGAGCACAGGGTGGGCGGAGTCATAAAAAGTACGGCATGCCGTCTGATACATACCCTGCTTGGCTACAATCTTGATAGGGCAGGACAGAAAATACACTATAGAAGGATCTTCTGCCACTGATAAGGACTATCCTATGAAAAAGAAAATGGTGAACAAGCTAATGAGCATCTATCTGGTGAAGATCCACAGGCTGAAGTTGGAGAGAGATGGCAGGTAAAACTTCAGAGTAAAGAGAAGATTGGAAACCTTCGTTGTGAAACTTTGGTATGTGATGTGTGCGAAAGCTTTGCATCACTACTAGTTCTCTATATTTCACATCTAATGAGAAATAATGCTTAATACTTTACTATTTTACAGTAATCAACAAATCTTCAGACCCAATAAGCCAGATGCAAAAAAAATGGTTTGTTGAAAGCAAGTCCCCATACCTGACATAGTCAGAGAAATGCTATTAAGTTGCTTGAAACATAATTCAAGAACAAACGGTACATAAAATGAAAAAGTTAGCTACTGCTGAGTGTATGCAATACAGAAAATGTCAAAGACATTTTAACTTAGATGTTTTATGGCTATCCCTGAAAATGCTAGAGACTCAAAAACAAAGATGATGCTATTTTGGAAAAAATAACACTATTCCTACCCCAACACTGGGCTTTTAACAGCATGATGTGCCATATTCTGGAATCTATTCCAAAATATACTCTATACAATGGGTATATTTAAGCGTTGTGATGAAGAATTTGATGCCTATTGGTTCTAGTGCGTTTCAATCCAATCCCTAGAAGTGAAACGGTGTTCAGATCGGGACATTTCTAAACGACCTGCACAGAGAGTCACTCAGTAAATTCATCTTTTTGTACCCGTCACTGGTGTTTGGTCTGCAGTGTTCTGCCAGTTCCCCCTGATAACAGACTTGCTTCAAGTGCACTTTATAAAAAATATTTTTCAAAGTTTATGACATAAACTTTTGGCCCTTTGGTGAAACAGAAACATTGGTAGCACTGCCAGCCAGTTATTAGGTTTGGGGATAATTCGTTTTCCACATTAGGCCAACCAGAATTGGACTCAAGTTATCTTCTTCTGATATTATAAGCTGAAACTTATAAGTGAGAAAAAAAAAAATTAAAAACAAAAACCTGTAAATGGGAGAAAATGCTTTTTAACTACACTGTATGCAAGTAATAAATGGTTTAAACAGCATTTCCCTGAAAATTGTCAGACATGAGGACTGTAACAAAAATAAATGAAAAAAAAGAGAAAACATCTTCAGAGAAGCAAAATTGTTGCTTAAAGACTTTATGTGGCAAGTCAGTAATTAGAAAGAAACATGATGCATTTTTCCAATGACTTATTATTCCCATTAAATGCTGACCAAAATGTTTAAAAACGTGAAATGCTTACTTGAAGAATTTCTTCTCATAGACATAAGGTCAGTCTATCAAATAAAATCCAGTCCGTAAACAACACCAGTACCAAGTTGCCAACTTCTTTGGCACATTAATTAACACTAAGCATAATTGGGAAAGAATGTTCATCTTTAAAAATACAATCAAAGTCACCGTCTTTCCTAACAAGCTGTGGACAAGATTGCTCCCTTCGTATAAGCCAAATGTTCAAAAATGCTCTAAAGAAAAAAGAACATAAACTATTTGGATGAAAGACCAGCATTCAACCAGATCTCAAATCTTCTTGAGACTATCTGACCAGCAATAAAATACTGAAAGACTCTGAAATAGTACGAATCAGTACTCGTTTGAAGATCAGCAGAATTTGTTTGACGTGAAGGATTTCTGTGCTGCAAACATGCTTATGAGAACTGTGATACTAATATGTGATTCAGCATTCAGTAGTGAGACATATTGTGTGACTTCAAAGAACACTCAAAAGTGATCAAGATATAAAAAAAAAAAAAAAAAGTTCATTGGATTACATAAATGAACAACCGGATGGAATTTCCAGTTTTGTTTGTTTAAGAGTCAGAGCACCATGCTGTGAATGGACCGGGCCTGTAATGCGAGAACCCCCCCCCCCAAAAAAAAAAAAAAAAACAAAGTCACCTTAATTAATTGTGGCCCCCCCCCCCAATAAGAGAAAAAC
>NW_015112634.1:89669-101571 GCF_001443285.1 Poecilia latipinna
AACCCCGGCTTGGAAAGGGCCGGGCCTCGTAAGGGAAAACCCCCCCCCCCCAAAAAAAAAAAAAAAAACAAGCTGCACTTCATTGACTGAGGCAGCCTGCCATCATTAAGTGAGAACTCTGCATTGACTGGAGGACGCCTCTGTTTGACTTCATACCTTCCATTGTGCATATCGTGTTGCCGCATGTTCTTTATGAAGTGGATCTTCTTGAAGCTCTTTGGTCGGGGTGAACCCGAAAGGGTTCGGCATCTAAAGCACAAAACAAAACAGTCAAAAAGGAAAAAGTGGAAGACATTTCTCAAGTTAATGTGGGGGACTTTAGTTTGTACCTGCGTAATGGAGCATTTTCCTCAATGTCTTCTAGAGTTTCTAGCGAAGAGCGCTGAGAGATGAGTCTCCTCCTGTGAAAACAGGCAGAAATACCTTAAACTTAAGAGGATGTGAAGTAAATCCCCTCCCCCCCCCACCATAATAAAACAAACAAAATTTGGTTTTGTGGAATAGCTCCAGCAAAATGACTACAAATATGACACAACTGACACGGCAAAGAAACTTAATTGAAGGACAAACAATGTCGAATGCACCACAAAATGTTTTAGAAGCTAAAGAAGCAGTAAGGAGCCAACTCATTAAGAAACAAAAAACATTCCCAAAACATCAGTTGTTGGCCAGAAGCAAACTTTTCAAGAAATCCTGGTTGAGCTAGAAATAATAATTTTATTTTTCAGTAGCTAGATTTTCAACTCACAATCTGGGACCCATCTCTGGCCCGGAACCAAAGACGAAAAACTGTCACAATCTTCAAATATTTGTTTATTTATTAAAGTTATGTTGTTAACATAACATTCACCAAATAATTACATATCATAAATAATGCATCTCAAACTCAGATATGAGTCTTTACATTTCTTTTCATTTTTCCAACAAAAACCAAAACATAGGGAAATTTCTAAACATACATTTAATAAATCAGAATTGCTCCAAAGAATTGAATTGAAAGATTAAAGCCAACTCTTCAAAAGAACAAAAGGAAATGAGCCGCTGAAATAATTAATTTTCTAATATAGTGAACATGATTGTACATAACACTTGGCACTAATAGATGCATATTGACATGTGAAGGTGGCTTCGTGTTCAACTAAAGCTCCACGATACAAAGAAAAGAAATGATTGTTTAAAAACGCAACGCAATATTAATTATGACTATCAAATGTTCTTCCTCCTTCTTGTTTTCCACAACATCACATTTTCTCCATCACTCTTTGTGAGCAGAAGCATTTTTGTTGACAGAATCTGAGGATCAAGTTTCAGCATCATGGAGCGACGAGCCTATTATTACCAAATGATCGTAAATATAAAATGACAGCAAAACGGATGTTTTGACAAAAGTTACATTTAGAGATATTGTGAAAATTAAACTAAAAGCAAAACAAAGCCAATATTCCTGAATTCATGGTCAGTTTCAGGTAGAGCTACACCAGGCTAGTTTGCTATGTTGGTAGACAGATATCTTTGTTAAAAAGTCATAGCTTAGAATGTGACTAAACGCTCTCACATAAAAAGGTAAGAGACAAATAATGACTGTTGATTAATACTAAGACTATCATGTCTGCCATCTGTTACATCAGCACTGTGTGCTTTTGTGGTCAGTGATCTCCTCAGTCTCATAAAGAGCACATAGTATTTCCCAGGATCAGAGCTGCTAAGAGGATAACGAGCTGGCTCCACGAGCCTTTTGTGTAACACATTTGGTCACAGATGGCCTTTATTTCACACTTTAGCTGCTTGACTAAATTCTGCTGCCGCAACACTTTCAGTATGTGATCAGCTGCCAATTTCAGAAAATAAAACCTACATGTGAAAGCTAAGTATCCCAAAGCAGTTCCAAAATTAGGTTATAATTGCACGATTAGCGTCACAAAAACAATGCTGTCTAACGATTTAGTCGGACTCAAAGGTTTTACAACACCCCCCCCTCCTCCCAAAATTTAAACGGTGAGAAGTTAACCCGTTAATGACCTAAAGAACTGAAATACTACATTTTTCTTCTGACTTCGGTTAGAACAACAGAACTGAAGAGACATCCACTGGGGCTCTGCTTATGCGTCATAATAGAAGAGGGCCTGGCCTGACCTCTGACCCAGGGTTGAAGGAGAATGATCATGTGATTTATGGCCAGTCTTTAATCATCCTCCTCTCACACACGGACAGGCAAAGTAATGATCCATGGCTGCAGCCTTCCTCAAGGGGCATGCTTTCTTTCACTGAATCACTTTAACTATGGAATTGCCTAATCTTCCAAAAAGCCACTGGAGCCATTTTAAATGATCCTTAGCTTGGTATTTTGCAATGCATTTATAACTAAACAGTGACATTTTCTCAATTGCTACACAGTTTGTTGCTTTGGTGTTTTAACTTTTATCTCTGGATTCCTGCAGCCTCAGGATTAAGGACATGTGGGTTTGCTTAATCAATGTATGATTAAGCAAATGTTTCTTCTAAGAAAATGTTGCAATATCTGTTGCATGCACAAAAAGCTGATTTTGTTCCTGTTTGTCTAACTGGTTTGTTGCTCTCAGTATCACAGAGATAAGGAGAGATAGGTGAATTTCCCATTTAAAAGTTTACAGTCAAGCTAACATGACACTGGTTGGTTTTTAAACAATCATGTTGAATATCTGCAAAAGACCCTTGTAGATCGATTACAGGTTACAATATGCTTTATCAGCTTTGTTACTGGGTAACTTTTGACCAACTGAAGTAGACTTTAATATTACATTAAATCAGATTGGAACACCACATAGGATTTAATCTGTCCGTATGTTTGCACTGTAGGTATATAAATCTGATTTGTTGTATATTTCTGTGTAATCAGAAATTAATTCACTCTGTTCCTCTAGTAAATTGCTTTGAAATTCAGTGTTTTATGAGATAAACTTAATTGTAAAGCTAGTTGGTGTGCGAGTTACTTTAGTTGAAATAGTTATCTTGCTGAATTTTAAATATGCAGACTTTGCGCATGTACACATGGCATACATTGTATTCATTTTAAAATAATATTGGACTGGGGACTCTGCAAATGTCTCATCTTAGGTGACAAAAACTGATCTTGATAGGAAATGGTTGCAACAAATAGTCTCTTCTGTGAGACATTTTGTCCACTTCCAATTCAAATCTCTGTAAATAGAAAACTTTGAAAAGCTATTCTCTAGCAAGCCGACCGTGATGTTTCCTGTTTGCTTTGTCACAACTCCAGCTTTCATATTTGAACTCTGATCCAACCACTGTGGATGAACAGCTGGTGTTCTTGATGCAAAAGATGTTTTCTTGGCCAGCAGAAGTCCTGGAGACAAAAAACAACAGCATGGCCACTCATTCATTCTCAACACAAGGGTCTAAGAGCAAGGGTCAGAACAATCAGTGTCTAGCCCTTCAGTTAGACATTAACTGGTTTGAGTACGGCGCTTCAAAGATGGCTTGTAGCCTCCAGTCTCTTTTAAACAGTCCCTGTTATTGTTGCCCAAGGTAATTTTGTCCATGCATGACCTCAATTCATGCAGCATTACATCAGTTCTGCTATGAATGCAATGAAATTATCTTGTAATAAAATGTGCATAAGAGGGATTTCCAATCCTGCTCAGTGGTGAGCAGGAGGTGAGTGTAGAGTTATAAAACAACAGAGGGCTGGAAGTGGAGATTAGAAGGTTTCACACGTACGACCTGTTGGCAGCTTGCCACAGGACACAGTCTTCCATTTTGCAACAGAGTAAAAGTAAATGTTAAGGTCTGGATTTATTCACACATAGAAGGCCCTGCCAAGGGGGAAGAAGGGTTTGATTA
This sequence comes from Poecilia latipinna, assembly GCF_001443285.1. Lineage (NCBI taxonomy): Eukaryota > Metazoa > Chordata > Actinopteri > Cyprinodontiformes > Poeciliidae > Poecilia > Poecilia latipinna. Next base: position 93,510 of record NW_015112634.1, read on the forward strand.
TCTGATGAGAGGACAAAAAAAAAAAAAAATCCAAGGGAGCTGAGCCTCTCTGATCCTCGAAAGGACCGGAACAAATGGGATACATGAGGCAACTTAAAAAAATAATTGGGCACAAAAGACGATAAGGAAAGTTCATTATAGCGTCTTATAACATCCACAACTGAAACTGTTAGTTTCTAATTGGCAAGCATAGAAAGCGAAAATGGGGGGAAAAAAAAAAAAAAAAAAAAACGAATGCAGTGAAAGTGTGATGGATGGATGTACTCAAATAAAAAAAAAGCAAGACATGAATAATGGTTCTAGCTTTACTAGGATCATCATTTAAAAATAATGGAAGCAACATGTATTTGCTTTAAAATTGTCTTTTAGTGTTTTTAAATAGAGGACAATGTACATTAACAAACATAACATTTGGACTGAAAAAGGACTATTATGTGTCAATTGACATTTATTAATTTCATTTGAAAAGAATGTTATCAGATTTGTTTTTTTATTATTATTATTTTAACCACTAAATAAAAACCCTTCATCAAAGTAAAAATTTTAAAATGTTGATGGGAATTAAAAAAATAATAATAATAAAATCTTGATGTCTGGGAAAATTTGAAAAAATAGATACTTTTTGTGAGTAGGACCATTTATGACCAATATTTTGACACAGTTGGAGCCACGAAAGACATTTAGGCATTGATGTTTATGAAAACAACAAATCAGCGATTATCCATCTAAAAAAAGAAAACCGGCTCCAATTTTTACATGAAGTTCTGTAGAGAAGTGGAGGGGATTCCTTGGGTCTGAGGCATGTAGTTCAAATCACTTAAAAGCTGAAAAAATTATTGATGTGTTGTTGATGGTCTGGCGACAATAAGAACTTGCTTGCAAAATGTGTGGAATGTTGGAACTCAGCTAAACAGTAGAGTGGCAGGAAAAAGTCGCATGTGATGGGAAAATGAAACTGATTTTATAAAATAGCAAGATATGTTAAAAAATTAAATCGCTTAGTAATTGTTTTTGATCCGTTTAAAGTACAAATTGTGCTTCCGCATAAAGTTATGAAGAAGTAGTTAACTTTCAAAGTGAGCAGTGTCTCGGAATGATCTGAAATTTTTTTTTTATGAGAAAAAGTTTTTTAAGAATGTAAAAAAAAACGTATAAAGTTAAAGCATATATTTATTTAATAAGAGGAATGTTGTAGAAGCTAAATGGTTAAAAAGCACAAACTATGAGAAATGAGTTAGTGATAAAGCAAAAATAAAACTACAATAATTCACACATTCAAAAAAAAAAAAGTTTATAGTTAAACACATGCTGGACCTTGTTACACTGTCTCATATTCAGCTCCTTGGGGACTTTCTGACCAAATGTTTCACAGCCCAGACATTGCAAGACACTCTGAAGGAAAATAAAGCCTTCTTATGTAACTCTGTGATTATGCCAACCATGACCTCACCACGCAACAATCGACCTCATAACCAAAGGTATGTGACCTAATCACACAAAACATGAGCGGACTATTATGTTGGCTCATACTCCCTCGTTTCCAGCCAGCTTGTTAAATCACTGAAAGTACAAGTTTCTGGATTACTGCTGTTTGGTGTGAACGAAATTAAAACAGGATGCGAGAAGCTTTTGTCTGACTGTGATGCAGGAGTAAAAGACAAATAGCGATAATTGTTCTACACCTCCAGCATACAGCACCAGATGGAAGAATGGGGTGCTATATTTAAAGCTCGGCTCACCAATTTATGATGAATATATACTGAAGAGTGTAAAGAACATAAAGTTAATCATCATATTTCCACATTAGATTCTGAGGGTTTGAAGAAGCCCCTGGCCTCTAGGTGAATCTATTCTGGAGACACATCTGAGCCTCTGCGACTTCCTGAATGGGAGCAGGACTCGAGGCCAAAATCTCTGAAGGGAGAGTGTGTCTCTAATTCCTCAGAGGGAGGAAGCGGAGAGCAGAAAATACAGAGCCAGGCTGCTTCTCAGAAAGCATGGGCATCCTGCCTCTCCCAGCCAGGGACCTCTCGTCATGTTTCCACCAGCTGCCCAGGGAAAAACAAACCCGGCACTGTGTGGAGAGCGCTCGTCTGTTCACGCACCCGTAGAACGCGGTCGAACTCCCACAGCAGGTTACTCATTTCTTGGCATTAGAATTCCTTTTATGCGAATGTCCTTCAAAAGCAGGACACGGTCAAGAGTTTAGCAACTGCATACTGAATTTATTACTGGAGCAACTGAGGTTGTTGCGGGGTGAGAGTAGTAGGGTTGGCAAAATCCAGGTCTCCGTTAAGGATATCTTGTCTCGTAAAATTCTACTTGAATTTTTTTTTTTTTTTTTTTTTTTAAGTAAGCATAAATGTAGTTTTAGCTTAAATAAAAGTTATTCTGCAGGGTTTAAGGGTCATAATGGACACTGGGAAATGTTTTATAGGCTACATGGACAACTATCAGTCCTGAGATTTCTGGTAAGGCATTTAGTTTTAATTTGTTTTCTTAATCTTTGTTTCAATAGACATTTAAAGTTAAAATGCATGAATACTGTAGTCCTCGTAAAAGCTTACTAGTTGCCTTTTACCAATCTATGGAAATATTACTGGCAATTTTGTCAAGGTGATTACACTTTGAAAAAATGATATGGTCACTTCAAAGTTCAAAGACAGATGCAACTGCAATAAGCGTATATTCTGTATTCTTTGAAGGAGATAAGAGCTTCAGTCTGGTTTACAATCCACTGTTGATCATTTCATAACACTCTGAAACTATTTAAATCTGCAGTATGTAATGTTTAGAAAAATATATTTTAACATATTTGTTAAAACTGTCACTACTCTGTGATAGTACACCATGAGGCAAATGATCCGTAAAAAAAAAAAGCCCCATGCAGAAATGCACCGCTCCAGGTAAGAAACAACCAATCATGCCAGGAGGAAGGTCTTAGCGCCATCAATCACACTCATGTACATGCTGCTCCTCAATGTGCTAATGTGTGTGCTTTGTTGCCCTGTAAATTGTCTGGTGATCAGATGTATGTCAGAAGATAGGCAGCCCCCCTGCCAGGACAAGTGGGAATGGGAGGATGAATGAATGGAGACATTCAACAACCTTACTGAATTCACCTTTTTCCCATGACATTATGTGTGTCCTGTGTGTCTTAGTTATATCACTGGACATCTGATTACATTGACTCTGCAACACTAGCTGTCAGTGAAAACAGAAGCCTGTCTATGACGCACCAGGTGGACAACTATAAGATATAGGGCAAAGGTTTTAGAGGACCAATATTTAAATATATTTGTGTAGTTATTAGGGCAGTGGTGCAGTTGGTAGAGCTGTTGCCTTGCAGAAAGAAGGTTCTGGGTTCAATTCCCGGCCTCAGTCTTTCTGCATGGAGTTTGCATGTTCTTCCTGTGCATGTGTGGGTTTTCTCTGGGTACTCTGGTTTCCTCCTACAGTCCAAAAACATGACTGGCCTCTCCAAATTGCCCCTAGTGGTGTGTGTGTGCATGGTCGTGTGTCCTGTCTGTCTCTGTGTTCCCTTGTGACAGACTGGCGACCTGTCCAGGGTGTACCCCACCTCTTTCCCAGAACGTTAGTTGGAGATAGGCACCAGCACCCCTCCCGACCCCACTAAGGGACAAGGGAGAAAAGAAAATGGATGGATGGGTGTAGTTACTAGGGTTAATAATTTAACTGTAAGCTTTTTTAGAATGTGCACAAATTTAACTTTCTCCCTGCATCTTCTCACATTATTATTTCACATGGTGTGAATTTATTTCTATATCATCATTCATCTTACTTGATTGCATATATTCATTATATAATAATGGAATATAAATGGGTTTAATTCCAGCTTCTTGCATTGATTTGTAAAAAATAGATTCATGCAGTGTGGTACTTTGGTGAGAATCTCAGCCCACATCAAAATCTGAAAGATTCACCTCCTCACCATTTGCTCAAGCCACTAAAGATGCAAAAGCAAAAATGATGGCAAAAAAAAAGCAGCGCTAGACTTTGGCAGCATCCATCCTCCACTGTTCTCTGCACAAAAATGATGAAAATGTAAAGACTGCAAGCTGAAAAACTGCTCTTATTCAAAGCCATCTTTTGACAGCGATTTATTTCATGAGCTTTTGTTTCCTCATTCGCAGCATTTTCTGAGTCAGAACAACTACAGAACGTTTAGGTATTTAGAGTTTTAAGCATATTTTCACCTCGGACTACAGCCTGATAGTTTGTGTAACTTCCACTCAGCCAAGAAAGGGAAATAACAGTTTACTGAGTGTTTCACCATGAACCAGAGCTTCCTGAAGAAGTGTGGCAGAGACACCAGAGGGTGGAGAGGATCTAGCCAGATGGGTGGGGTGGGGGTTTGACCAGAGGGGCTCTGAATGGAAAAAAACTGAGGAGAAAGGAGATGAAAGCAGGCTGAGAGTCATTAGAGGACTGACATCTGTCTTGCTTTTGTGGTCAGCCGAGACCCTCCCTCAATATGTCCTCGCCGCTCCAACACAAACATGAAGTAGACAAAAGGGGGCAAATAAGAGAGGCGCGTGAAACGGCTAGCCCCTGCTACACGTGGAGTCGGACAAGGGTGTAGAGTTACAGGATGTTTACGTCACACAGAGCAAAAAGCAAGTGTGTGCTAAGATGTAAAAGTCAGTTCCATGAAAAGAAAGAAAAGATGCACAGAAAGCAAAAGAGAACAAAATAAAACTGAAACCAGCTGATTCCCCGTGGAGCCAATGAAGTTTGGTGAGTCATGGCCATGACAGCACCTGCATGGAGTGCAGCTGAACTCTGGTCCTGCTGCGCTTTGTTGTGTCCAAGCCAAGTAGTGTGTTGACTGGAACTGAGTGCAACTTTTCGAAGCGGGTGACTGTACCAAATCTTCACGGGAACGGGTCAGAACTGTCGTTCATTCATGTGGAAAAGCAGGAAATGAAACAAGAATCGCTGAAAATTCCTTTGGTTTGTTACGGTTTCCAATGATCCGTCAGAAGACATTGTGATTCGGTTACAAAAGAGCCAACTTTAAATGTAAACTCATAAAATGAAACATTTATTTTTTCACTACTTATCTTAGCCCCAAAGGTACTTGATGTCTCTGTTATGAGTTTTCTGTGTTTTCAATTTGTCAAAGAAGGAAGACATCAGGTTTGTGAATGAACAATACCTCATTAGAACGTGTCTGTTTATGAGCATGGAAGTTAGTATATAATGAAAATATTACTTAAGATTAATTAATAATAGATTATTAGAGAAATTGTATGCTTTGGTGTAGACGTAGAAATGACAGCTGATGTGACAACTGTCCAGATAGTAATCACAAACACCCACCACCTGAATATTAAACCACAAGAGGTTATTGCTAAAGAAGTTGAATGTCCCCAGAGTGCTTTATTCAAGAAATGGAAAGTTAAACGGAAGGACAAAGTGTGGCACAAAAAGTTCAAAAGCAACATGGATAATCACAACCTGGACGTGATTGTGGAGCAAAGCACATTCAACAGTTTGGGGAAGATTCATGAGGCTTGGACTGCAGCTGCAGTCAGTCCTTCAGTGACCTGTCATAATTTTTATATCTACTGTGTCACTTAAACGTTCGGTGTCTGTGTTTTTACCTTTTTTTTTTTTCTCTAACACATGAAAATATTTGTTTTGATAAAAGTTTTGAAAATTTTGCAAACAAATTGTGTTTTTTACTATCAGGCAGACGTGATGGTGACATCATGACAGACAGAGCGATTGTCTAAGTGGGACCCCCGGAAAATAAAATTCTGCTATGGGCCCATGCAACCTTGGGAAAGCTTGTGCCTTTTTTTTTTTTACACATGTGAGGATTACAGGTTGGAAACATCATTTAAAATAATCAAGAAACTTTTCACAGAAATATTTTCAGACAGATTGCAGTGCATTTCGCAACACACCATAGAATGGTAAATTGTAATATTACATAAGATGACTTCAGTTGTCCAGCAAGAAGGAAATTTACAAAAAAAAAATAAATAAATAAGAAAAATGTGTTATAGAAAAACTTGCACGAATGATCTGAACTGAAATGAGAGAAATGTAATGTCGAATACATGCAACAGTGATGCTATGATAGATGGTGATTTCAACTGGATCACTATGTTAAATTTGGACCAATGCAACTTTGAGCCACTCTTGGAAAACATGCAATGGGACAATGCATTCATGCAAAGACACTTAAGAAGTTAGAAACACTTTGCTTAAAATTATTAAAAACACTGGAGATGTGAGAATGCAAAATATTAAGTATCAAGCTAACAATCAAAATTTTGCAGGCGTGTTGCAAGGAATGTCTCCACACACCACTCTGAAGAAAAGCCACTATTTACATTTACCTTGACCTCTGCTGCTCTATCTGTCCGGCCTCCAGGCTGAAGCTCGGGGAGAACTGCCTGGAATAGGCGGCAGGAATGATTCCCTGAGTGTACGTCTGCAGCCTCCCTCTGGTTCCTACTGGGACCGCGGAGAAAGGCGAGTTGAACGTGGAGGGCATAAAAGCGTCGCCCTCCGTGTCTGCAGCCGCCGGGGCAGCGGCGGAACCCGTCCCACAGCTGCCCCAGCTGGCGAGCCGAGCCTGGGTTGCTAAAGCGAGCGCCTGGGTGGCCGTGGTCGCTGCAGCGGCAGCCGCAGAGGCAGCTGCAGCCTCGGCGGTGCCAGCAGCGCCATGCGCCCCGAAGGGCTCCAGAGAAACCAGGCTCTGTCTAGTCCGTGCTTCCAGCGAGTTATCCTCCTGGTTCTGATCGTCTGCATCGTCTTGCACGGGTCGGCCGTCTAAAGAAATGTTGCTGAGAAAGGACAGCGCTGCTTGCCTCCTCCTTGGATCTATGCGTTTCCGTGTATGCTCAATGCTGGGGTGCTTTATCTGCTGAAGCGTGGCTGTGGATGTGTTGCTGCTCGTGGCAGCCGCCATGGTCCGCTCCCAGCGATCAGAGTGTCGATCTTACCTTGTGGACATGGATATTGTTCTGATCGTGTTTGTGTGGGTGAATGGAGGAGCCAGTCTTTTAAGTACATGCGTTTAACTGGGTGAAAACAGGGAGGTCACGTGTGTGCAGTATTGTGGCAGCACAGGGAAAATCTGGACCAATGAGCTTTGAGGAAGTCCAGGTTTTTTTTTCTTTCTTTCTTTTTTTTGTTACCTTTTCCTGACTGCTGAATCTTCTCTGTTCTCTGACAGAGCATACCAAAATTACATGAACTTTATCAGGATATTTCCAAGCATGGATAAGATAGATAGATTTTCCTTCCTCATTAACAATTTAAGTCCACTCGTTTAAACAGTAAATCTTAAACACAAAGGTGATCAAACTTTCTTTCTTTTTTCCCCCCCACTCAGGCTTGATTAAATATACCTTCTGCTTGCTTAATACCCACAAGGTACAGATGTTTGCACTGTGATCAATGGGCGCTGGCAGAATGGGGCCTGGCTTAGTTTGTTTTTAGAAAATAGATCGTTTTCTGAATTGTGCGAGTCAGCATCTCTGGAGCAACTGCGCCATCTGTCTGCTTGACATGCTTTGTGTATGCAGTTTTTTTTTCACCGTCAATTACTCGCTTTAATATGCCATCTAGTGGTACTATTTGCAAAGAGGTGTAGAGAAAATGTTAATGGATGAGCAAGGACGCTTCCAGAAAGTTTTGTTTGGGGTGACCAGAAGAGGGCCACTTAACTTTTGTGTGGGCGCCTAAATCAAAAGCCAGAACAGATGTTCATAAGTTTTATTTAGGTCTGTTGGCTTATCTGATCTTAAAATTTAAGTCTGACTAAAAATCTAATCTAATCTAATGATCTGTAACCTGATATCTTAAAGTAACTAAAAACGTCTATGTCTAATGTCTTAGAAAAATCTTTGTTAGTCCCGGAAAAATCTTGTGTTATTGCTTTTAAAATACGGCAAACCTCCTAATTTTACCATATTTCATTGTCATATGTTTTATTTTCATATATATATATATATATATATATATATATATATATATATATATATATATATATATATATATATATATATAATACACACACATA
>NW_015112634.1:104634-128654 GCF_001443285.1 Poecilia latipinna
AAACAACAAACCCCTTTTTTTTTATATATTTCTGTTTCATATATTTTTTATATATATATATATATATATATATATATATATATATATATATATATATATATATATATATATATATATATATATGAATATATATAAGGTTCAGACCCTTAGAACAATAGCCCTAGATTTGTTGCACTAATGTTTGAGGTGAATGTTGGAGTTTGGCACCAACAACCCTGCAAGCATAAGCAGGTTTGAGGACTGAATGATTCCAAAAATCAGCATGTGCAAAAATTAGAAACCTGCTTATAAGAGCAGTGTAGCATATTTGTTTATTTAGAAAGTTAGATCTAAATGTACCACATGTTCAGTGACACATTTGGTGAAAACCAAAAAGCAATTCAGGACAAACACCTTTGTAAACTATTAAACATGGCAGCAAACAGGTAATAATTTGGGCTCATGTTACAGCTGCAGGACGTTCACTATTTGTAGCCATTGAGTTGACCATGAACTCCTCTGCATACCAAAGCAATCTAGAGTCAAATGTGAGGCCATGTGCTGGACGGCTGAGGTTTGGTCAAACTGGGTCGTCAACAGAACCAAACATAATATGAAACCTACAACAGAGGTGCTGAAAAATATTCAGCATGATGCGATGATTTAGTTGAAGTCCAGATCTCAACGTGATAGAAATGCTTGTTGGGAAACGTGTCCATTAACAAATCTGCACAAACTTGATTGTGCTGAAGCAACATTGTAAGGAAGGACAATCTGTCCCAGCCAGATGACACATTGTTAAGACCTCTGTAAAACAGACACAACTGTACATCTAGGAGAGAACCAATGCATGCACAGGGAGGACATGCAAACTCCATGCGGAAAAACCCCGGGCCAGGATTCGAACCCAGAACCTTCTTGCTGCAATGCAACATTCAATCATGCAGCCCCACAACTGCACAAATTAGTCTGATACATTCTAAAGTCAAACACGTGCATATTTGTTCTGCTAAAAACATGCAGACAATGCCACTAGAGGTCCCTGCTGCACTACGTGTCTTGCTTCCTGAGAGTGCATTTAGCTGTTGGTAGAAAATCTCACAGTTGTAGTATGTGTGTTACAATAGCACAAATCAGAACCATTAATTTAAAATCTGTGTTTGTTCTGGGACTCAAACAGGTTACAGATATTGAATCGGATCGCAAAGACTCTCATTGATGGCATACACAGACATAATATATATATATATATATATATATATATATATATATATATATATATATATATATATATATATATATATATATATATATATATAAAAAAAATTGTCCCTAAAAATCTGCATTAAAAATATATTTATTCAAGATGTTCTCCTAAAAACATTACATTTTTAATGCAGAACTTTAATTGAAAATGTATGTTCTACATTTAATATTGAGCTCTTCAGAACAGTGATCTGTGGTGCATGATCTGTGGATCTTTGGCTTGGCAACAATAAAAAAGCAGGACCTGCAGGTTCTCTGGCTGCCGTTAATCTGAGCAGCCCATCGGTCCTGCAGCTCCACAGTACGGACTCCTGCCCCTCGGTGAGAAACACTGAGCTTCCTGTGTTTGTGTGAAGTTTCCTACTCATGAAGTGCTTCGGCACCTCATTGTGAGGCTCCGTGCACATGACTATGCTCTTACTTTCACGATGATTAAAGACAAAAATGCTTCTGCGGCAGAAGAAGAAACACAATACTCACCGGCCGTTAATGGGTGCAGAGAAGCTGCGCAGAGGTGCAGGATCACGACAGCCCGAGGAGAGGCCCGAAAGAAAAATGTTCCTGAGGTGAGAGGACAGAATGTGGAAGGAAGAGGGCGAAGAGCAGAGGCAACAATGGGGAAATAAGATTCTGACATCTAAATATTTATTGCTTAATCAGAATCGTGGCGTTTGGCTCTCACTTTTTAGAAATGGTGATGTGAAGTCACTGTTACTGGAAATGCCATCCCTGGGAAAGGTTTCACCTTTCAATGTTTTCTTTTGAGCAATATTTTGAGGCTTTGCAGAGTAAAGCAATTAAAATGCCTGCCAAGCTATTTCAGGGGTGCTAATGTTGTTGCTGGCCTGAGTTGTCTTTGCTGTGACACACTGCTGACATGCACACATCACACACACACACACACACAATGGACAGAACATTAAGACCTAACTCTTACTCAGTTAAATCTTTTGTTCTTCTTTAATTCCTGACAATATATATTTTTTTCATATTCCCCACGCAGGATCAAATTTTATCAACATTAGCAGTCGTGATCAGATTAGGTGTGTGGTGATGAGGGATTTAGATAAGGGTGAGCGTGTGAGGTCAGCACTGATCTCTCAAACGGGGGACGGCCCGTCTTAATGGGACCGGGGTCTTATCAGAGGAATCTAAAGAGCTCCCTGAAGTTCACCCCAGTTTAACCGCAAGCTTTCGGTTGACACATATATGGCCCAGTGATGTACTCTGGAGGGAGGACCACTCACTTTCACAAGAGGACACGCATATGATTCATTTTGCAAGCAGCGCCTCGCAAAAAATATTCACACCTCTTGAACTTTTTCACGTTTCATACCATAACAACCTGTTATTGGTTTAAATTGATAGGCCAATTTTTACATCAAAAAGTGTAAGATCTCAAAAGTACTGTACGGCCAGCTTTAAAGTGAGCCTTCTTTTCAGTCTCATGTATTTCCACATTTCCATGTGTTTTTCTGTTCCTATTAAAGAAAAGAATCCTGACAAAATCATGTTGACACCATCATGTTTCGTCATGTGGTTGGTGTCTCTAGGGTGCCGTATTGTTAGTTTTCCCATCACATATAGTGTTTGGGATGTAGTTTGAAAAAGTTTAAAAAGTTTTGGTCTTGTTTGACCAGCTCAGTTTTTTTTCCCACATATTTACCGTGTCCTCTACTTGGTTTGTGGTAAACTCCAAACAGAACTTCTTGTGGCAAATTTCCCCACCTGAGATGTGAATACGATTTACCATGGGCCTCTTGGCTGTTTCCCTAAATGATGCTCTCTCTGCCCAGCCGCCTGGTTCAGCCGTATGTCTTAGTAGGTTTCCAGTGGAGCCAAATCCCTTCTAATTTCAGAAGATGAAGCTCTTGGTGATACTGTTTTATCATCTAACCCAAATTCAGACTTCTCCATGACTTCCTGTCTGCTGAGACCTTCGCAGAACAGCTGGCTTTACACTGGGATGAAATCACACATCAATTACACTCTAAATATAATCTAATAGGACAAAAATTCTCAAGACATTTGGTTGCATGGGATTTAACCTTATTAAAGGGGTTCAATAGAAACAGACACAATACAACTTTCCAGATTTCTATTAGCAAGAAATACTGAAATGCATGTCATGTTTTTCATGTTGGTCTATCACATGAAATCCCAATAAAACACATTGAAATTAGTAGTTCTAATATGACAAAAATGGAAAAATGTTGTAAAGATAGCCATACGATTGAAGGCACTTGCTGTAGCTGAAAATATGTCCTCTGTAGACAACAAAGTTGGTTTTCTAATCTGTAACATAAAACAAGTTTGTAAAACAACTGTTGTAAAAAAGTATTTGCATTTATTTGATCGTGACGCTGAGCTTATGTAAAAAGTTGCTTTCTTGGTTAATGACTGATGTGCATGTTTAAGAACTAGCCAGCAGTGTATGTATGCTGTTGGAACTAGGATCCAGTTAGCTCAGCATAAGACAGGAAACCAGGGGATGTTTGTTTTAATGGATGGTTGATGGTAGATGAATCCTGTCTGTCACATTCCAGTTTGTAACTTTTTCCTGGAGCTCTGACTTCCTGAAGTCCTTTTCCCCCTGCGAAGATCACCAACGGCAGAGTCACAGACACAATTGGAAGAAATCCCAGACACACCTGTGGATAACCTGCAGTACTTTGCAAAAGTATTCATAACCGCAGAACTTTTTCACTTCTTTACTGTACAGTCAAAAACCTCAGTGTATTTTTGGGGGATCTGATGTGATAGACCCAAGTAACACACTTACAAAATAATAATAAATGTGTTTTGAATTGTCTTAAAAAGAAACATTTGAAAAGTGTGGCATTTATTATGTACTCCTCATCTTTTAATCTAAATTACGTCAAATGCATTCAAAAACCCGCTGCCAGATGAGTCAGAGATGAGCGGACACAACACATGTGTGGAAGAAAATGCTTTTTTTTTTTTTAGATGATACACTATGTGGTAGACAGGAAGAATTTAGATAGACCAATTATAATCTAACAGTTGTGTTTTTGGACTGTCGGAGGACGTAGGAGTACCCGGGAGAGAACCCATGCATGCACAGGAAAGAACCCAGGCAAGGGTGTGAACCCAGAGACCTTCCGGCTGCAAGGCAGCAGTCAACTGTGCCACTATGTACCCTCAAAAAGCAATAAACTCTTCCTCTTTATTCAGTAGAAAGCTCTGAGGTATATAATTTTTCAATGGTTGTGCTTGTTTAGTGACAACTTTTTTATGCCAAGACGCAATGCCTGTTGGTGCTGAGGCACATAGCTGTTCAAGAAGCTGGCACTTGAAACCTGCTGGAGGAGAAAGCTGCAATGAGAGGTGATAGAATATGTAATTGCGACTTTCTGAAAGGTCATAGCGTAAAAAAAAAAAGAAATGCCTGCCCTTGTGTCACAGCCCCTGACATCAAATACTCCATATTACATTGATCTATGGAGACCCAATGAGGACAACTCCGTCAAAGAATTTATCTCTTCATGAGATTAAAGGAGGCCAAGGCCTCTGCCAAACAAATTCAAGCTCTGAAGGTCAACATGAATCTCAAACTGAAAGATTTAAACTCATCCAACCTTCAGAGCATAGTAAGACCCAAACAAAGAGACCACAGCCTCTAAATTTTACCATGATTGTCTGCCATGAATGGTAAGGGAGTTTCCTTTGCACATATGTTTTTTTTTTTTTTTTTTTTGCAAATGCAGAGCTCCGTCGTACAACACTCTAAACACATTAGTGCACGCTTTCTGTCAGGCTTTAATGCAGCCCGGATTATTTGGAACACTGACATGTTCCTGGCATCTTTCAGGATTCCACAGTCATGATGAAATCTCTTTTTGGGAACATTAGGGTCAGTTATTTTTTCCTGTTTGCTTTGCAAATTGTAAGCAGGAACGCAACAGTTAATTATGTACATGAAACTTGAACCACTTTCTTTTTCTTTTTTTTCTTTTTTTTTTTTTACAAAGCCCTGTCACATCCAGTGGTTTCGTTCCTGTTTCTCTGACCTCTACACTCCTGCCTATTAGTCACTTTGTAAAGTTTTTGGTCAAGGAATGCAGGCTCGTTTCACTGTTGCTCTTTTTTGCAGGGACAGGGACAATTTAACAGTTTGCATGCAAAAACAAACTCAAATGTGTAGAAGCAAATTAATGTGTCAGCTAAATAAACTGTCTTCCTAATTGTCCTCTTCTCCACCGGGTTATTCTGCAGCCTGCTTCAAAAGTCAAATGCAGACATAAAAAAACAGTCTCTTTTTTTTCCTCCCCCCAAGAATTTCCTACTTTTGTTTTCCTTTTACGAGAGTTAGCTCCTTTTATACGTATTAGCCAGTGTTTTTGCTAACATACTTTGCTGTTTTTGGTCTGTCTCACAATGAAAACACTCATTTATATTCATTTGGAAATGAGTGGGTGAGACACAAAGTGGTGCATGGGTGAGATACAATCAAGGCAGTGGAACTAGCAGGGTTTAAATGAACTAAGACCCAAACTTGGGCAAGAGAGCCTTAAATCAGGGCAAAGCATCCCGAGGAATGTAGCTTCCAAGGTGGAATGATACCTTGCAGTCCACATGGGAATATTTGTCTCACTTATAAAAATCAGGGCTCGAGAGTGTCTGCTGATGGTAATGGAGAAGTGAGGAACTGGAGAAAAATTACTTTTATTTGAATTCTGCTGTTCTCCTAAAGCAGGAGAGAAGAAATGTGACCCACACTGGGTTAGTCTCACCTCTACGCTAGTGCTGCTGTTAGCGCTAAATGCTGGACTGTTGCAGTAAAACGTCTTAAAATGCATTGCGGGAGCAAACTCCACGATCCATATTCTCTTAGTGTGTAGGCGTGTGTTTGTGTCTGTTGGCCCGAGTGCACACGCCTTTCTGCGTCTGCACATATCAATGTTAACACAGTGTTGCTACGTGATGCATCGCCAAGCCTCGCCCAGAGTAGGAGGAGAGTACATGGCAGGGTCAACATAGTACGAGCCGGAGGAGACGCAGTGCCTGGCACGGCGACACATACACAAATACACGCGCACACTCGCACACACACGCACACACACACCCACACAAGAGAGAGAGAGGCAACCTTGGGAATCACAGCCAAAGCAGAACAGAATGTACATTAAGGAGGTCATTTCTTCTCGCTTCTTTCTTCTGAAAGCCACACTTACTCCAAATATATTTTAAATGTTTAGCTTAATACTAATTATGTCTGAGAAATCTGGAAGGGTTCGCATCCCAAATTAAAGAGGCACAAGAGCAATAGAAGGAGTGAGCAAAGGTTGAAGAACACTTTGCCATAACTGAGCCCTCGCCCTACTGCTTCTTTCCTCTCTTTCCGTCACTCTCAAACGGCTTCACGTTTGAGGTCACACGATGAGACTTTGTCTTGTAAACACCCCTTCAAGGGTTTTACCATTGTGTTAAAGGTCCTGCGTTTAACTGTGCGCCCAATGAGGAGCAGATGAGTGGAGCCGCGTGTGCATGTCTCAGTGTGAGGTAGTGCTGTTGTGTGGGCACTGGGAGGATTGGATCCAGGTCTTAGGACTTTGGGGTTAATATGCGGATGAGTGATGCTCTGTTTAAGTGCCAAATTGTGAAATATTGTTGCTGAAGGTACATGACCTAGAGACCACAGAGAAATCCAAAGCAAGAAAAAACAAACAAAACAAAAAAAAAAAAACAGAAATGTTCTTGCCTTTACGCTGCCTTGCTTAAATTCACATACCCTTTGGATTTTTTTTTTTTTTTTTTTTTTCAGATTTTCTCACGTTACAACCACAAACTTCAATGCATCGAACACAAATAGAGCAACACAAATTTTTGCTTTACCCACCTGACCGGGGGTTGGGTTGTGTCTGCCCAGACTTTGGCAGAGGTCAGGTAACTCTCTGCTGAACTACCGAACCTTAAGACGAGCTGCACTCTACAATATTACTCTGTAAAAGCAAGGAATTTGTTGTTAAAGAAAATTCATTAAATGAATTATTATGCAGTGGGAGTACAAGGACACACTGTTTTCATTTTTCTTTTCCAAATTAGTCATAAAATTGCAGCGTACTTTGTGTTCAAGCTTTTACTCTATTTCCTTTAAGTAAAATTATTGCAAGCAAGCATGTGTCAAGCATTTTCCAAACTGTTCTCACAAGAAAATATGGTGGTTGCAGCAGAGAAAGTGTGTCGTCTAAATCAAGCAAATGTGTGTTGATCTTAATAAGTCAATAAACTGCAACAAGAAAATTGCTGGTTACCTTAATTTACTCTTATCTACAGATGGAGGAGTAAGATAAGAAGTTTAACAGGAGCTGTGACAAACACTCAGGTTTATTTTGTCACCTTCCACTCTGCACAACTGCAGCAAAGAGGGACATCTCGTACGTAGCAAGTTTCTATTAGAATTAATGTTAAGATATTAAAGCACAACCCTACGAAGTATGCATATATATGTTTACATAGGCTGTTAAATTTAATCGTTTTTGGTCAAAAGGAAACCAATATGAAAGCTTTAGTAAATAAAGGGGATTTAAAATTATGTGCAGTTTATTATGAAACTGCTTTGCAGAAAACATTAAATTAATGTTTTAAATATTTCTGTGAAAAGAATAAGTGCTGAATGTTCAGCACTGAAATACTTTCATGCATGCATATAAAATAGCATTTATCTTATACCCGTGCATCCAATTACTATCATTGAGAGTAAATAGAAAAGCCTGAGAAGATATGGACAAAGTTAAATGGTGCTACAAGTGTAGACTATTTAAACCTAAAACACAGGTTTAAACCTGAGAGCTGCGCAGAGTTTGAGAAGAAGATTTTGTTATGGATGCTTTTTAGACATTTCCCATGCTATTAAATATGCAAAGACCTGACAACATTTTCTGAGATTAATGGCATATTTTTTTCAGGATTTAAAAGTGTAAACAAGTGCCAGAAATAACTTCTGAATGTCTGTTGAGAACAGTAAGAAGGTAAGATACACAATTTAAAGTATGACTGTGACACTGATTGTCACATTATTATTACTTTAAAAAGAGCGATATGAGATGATTTAAGTCACAAATTTTACACAGTGCTGAATTCAATGCAACACAACCCCTCGAAGTTGACCAACACTGCTGGTATTTTCACTGCTTAAAGCTCGAAGCAGTGCAGCATGTTGACATCTCCATTTGTGACTTATGAATGGCCAGAGAGAGGATCAAGAAACACCAGGGTTTCAACATGAAAGTGCAAGCACTGTACAATCAGAAAACATCTGCACAAATGTAACTTTCACCTTTGCTCTCTAAGAAAAACATAAAAGTCAGACAAAGCTTGGAGAAAGACCAGAACTTCTTGAATGTTAATAATGTTCTTGGTACAGGTGAGTCCAAAACTGAGTTATCTGAACACCAAAAACAGAGTGCATGTTCGGCTTAAACCAAATACAGCATTCCAAGAGAAGCACCTCATACCAACCGTGAAGCATGGACGTGGAAATGTCAATGTTTATTACAGACTCAAACATGAATTCTACCAGACATCAAAAACACTGTGCAGGCACACATTCTTAGTTTAAAAACAATATTAATTTGATAAATCTTTTAATTTCACAGGCACTTTATTCAGCAACTGATTGTAAAATATCATAAAACATCAGTTCAATTCAGATTTATTTAAATCCCAAATGAGCAAATAATGTTACAATAAGTACATACTTAGAGACATCCATATATATTTTAAGACATAAAAACTAAGAGAAAATCAAAGTTAGAATAAAGTAAGAGTCAATAAAGTGTGTCAAAACAACATCAAATATTAGTCCGTAAATGACAGCAAGAGTACCAGCAGTGAATATCATCGTTGACTGATAGTTAATACTATAAGAAACAAATGGGACAAATAAAAACAGAAATCAACCAATGAATCCCAACAATAAGATGGAAACCCCCTACCTTGTTCTGCATTAAAAAGAGAAATTGGAGTGCTTGTACCTGTTACTTTTCTGAGCCGGAGGCCAGAAGGCATAAACTGGAACTCAGCATGTAAAAGAGTGAGAGCTGTCAGTAAGAATAGCATCAGTTTTCCTGATGACATGTCTGTTGAAGACAGAAACAAATACTTCAATCATTTGCTTGTTTCATATTCTTCATCTGTGGAAGGTGGGCATGCAGGGAGAAGTTGGGAGAAACTGCAAAAAAAATAATAAATAAAAATAAATAAATATATATATATATATATTCTCTGGTTAATGCTGCAAATGTTTACAAAATTTTGAGCATAAATTTGCGATTTGAGACCCAAGCTAGCCAAGTGAGGACATTCGCTGTATGGTCATTTCCTTGTTTTGTTTTTTTAACCCCACTGTGGCTTCTGTTTTTCCAGTGAAAGCATCCTTAAGTAATTCAAAGATGTTCAGAAAATAAAACCAAAAAACATAAACCAAATCTGCCATTCTACTGTCAAAACTCCATGTAACTACATGTTCGCTCTGAGTGCAAAACATCACTTTTTCAGTTTAACTTAGTTGAGTTTGTAACATGTCATTCATTAGCACCTTGTCCCAAAACTAACTCATTCCTGCCAACCGCTTTGTCCTGTTATCCATGCCGCAGCAGCAGATAAAGAGAGAAGGTTGAGGGAGAGAAGAGAAAACACAAGCAGCAGATTTCAGGCATTCTACAACGCATTAGGTCATGAGAATTGGAACTTGTGCTGTTTAAATGATGAAATGGCTCACCAAAGGGACCTCGGCTGAGGTCTGCATGATTGGTCACCCAGAGGTCATTTCCATTCAGGGCAAGAATGATAAATTCGCTCAACTCGGCACAGTTATTGCATTACTTTGTGTGTTTTTCCTAAACTCTCCAATGAACGAAGCTGCTCCTGATGGGTTATTAGGAACTGAAAATGAGCTTGGTCTTGGTGTGGGAATTTCTACGCGACAGACACGATGAGAGCGTCGAGGGCCAAAGAACAGAACGGTCGAATCCAGACATCAGAGCTATTTTTGTAAGCAGAAATTCAGAAGTGGTCCTGTTACCCTGGAGGCGGCTTGTGTTTTCCATATAGCTCAGTGACTTAGAAGGTCTCAGAAGGGGCAGTTTCACATTGAGACCCTCTCTCCCTCTCTGCTCGACACTCCTGAGCCCCCTCCTCTTCCTTCTGCTATCCTCCCATCGTGCACCACTCACACCCCCCCAACCCCAGCAGGAAAACGCTCGTGGCCTGCAGTGGAGACAGCCTGACTGCGCAGGCGGCCCAGCAGATGCACTGGAGATAAGTTTGTGTGCGTAAGCTGGGCCACGACCCTCGGCGGCAGGACATTGACCAGATCCTGTCAGTGAGAGGGCAAGAGCCAGCGCAGCACCTCCTCTGCTCATTTACTTCAGGTCTGCCCATCTCCACCCCCTCCATCCTTCTTTCTGGTTTCCCTTGTTGGGACACAAGGGAAGACTAGCTCCCCCAGTTGAGAGTGTCCCACCAGCACACTTAAAGCCAGTCAAAACTTAAATCAGAAAACACAATAGGTCCCCAAGATCACTTCCCCTGTCCCACGAAGGGAGAATGGATCGGACTGTGCGACAGAGACGCCAAACTCTTACAAAAACACCATCCTTCATGCCACATCAGCACTTTTAGGTTTCTTTTGTCCCTGAAATGGTTTAAGAGGAAACTCCTTGACTGGAAATGTGAATGATTTGTCATGTCAAAGCATAGCTGGTGCCACGCAACATTAAATGTGGGAGAAAGCTGCAAGAGTTTGCGTATCTTCAAAGTTTTTATATATATTTTTTTTTTGTCTAACAACAATATTTCAATTTAGAATAGACTTAGTCAATCAGACAAAAAGCTGACATAAAAAATAAATAAATAAAATCATAAATCACAGAAGCACAGTATGTCCAAATGCTTGAAATATGGTTGGTTGGGTCTATTTAAATCCTGAGAGTACTGCTAGTCCTTCCACATCCCTACTAGTACCAATAGCTTCCTGGCTCCATTTAAATGCCTTGCCCCCTAGGACCATGGGCAGAGATGAAAGAACTGGCACAACTTAAAATACCATGCAAGAGTATTGACAATTTGGCTGCTTTGAAGTACAGATAATTGAGCTTTTGTTGGTTTTTATCTCCTCTGGAGACTATTTTTAACCCAGTGTGCACTGGCCAGCTTCAGTTAGCGCTTACCTTAAAAACAAGTGGTTAGACTGTAGCTCAGTAGACATACATTTGCAAACAACAGTACTGTAAATCAATTCATTTCAGTTTATTTATAGAGCACCAATTCACAAAAGATGTTATCTCAATGAACTCTACAGTTCAAACAGGTTCAGATCATATCCAGATACAGAACCTAGTTCAGTTTCAGTTTCATTTCAACTCAGTCAAGTTCTTTTCAGCACAATCTACTCATAGAGTGTAATTCAGGCCGATCAATTACTGTATATATGATTCAATTCAGTGCAGGTATTAGTAAAATACAACTAAATTAGGTTAATCTTATAATCTCTGTAAAGTAAAAAAAAAAAAAAACACAGAAGCACAGAGCCAGAAGCACTTGTATGGGAAATAAAAAATAATGAATAAAAAGAGTTACTAGCACCAAAAGCTTTGTGATTGGCTTAATCCAGTAAAGAAACAGATGGGCACTGAGTGAGGAGAGGTTTATGGGGAAGAAAAGCTAAGAGTACACAACATCACTGGCAACAGTGGCTCTCATCAGCTTTGTTCAGGGAAGAAACACGACTCAAACAGGTTCAGTTCATTACCAGTTAAGTAGAGGCCAGTTCTGTTCAAGACATAACTGAACTAAACACAGAAGCACTGAGTAGGAGCACTGTCTACGTCAAAGATAAACAAAGAGGGGACACAATTTATGGCAGCAATCTCTTGTTTAATCGCTCCACCCATGAAAGACACACGGTTGAACACAAAATTACCAAGCCAGGGGTACTTTCTTTGGAAAGTAAAGATAAGTAAAGAGGGTACAAATAGTTTATGACAGCAGTAGCTTGGTTAATGACTGTTCAGGAACAAGACTATTAAAGACAGAGTGACGGAGCCAGGAGAACTTTCTACGCCAAATACAACTGAAGGGAGCACACGCGTTTCATGACATGAGCCTTATCCTTTATGTGGCGCAAACAGAAAAAAACAAAAACAAAAAAAAACACTATGTAAATAATCACTGTTACACATGCAAACAATCATTTGACAGTTCTTAGAAAATTGAATGAGTTGATTAGAAAAGAGAGGCTCCTCATGCTTCAAAATAAATAGTAAATGGTTTGTGCTTGTATAGTGCTTTATCAAGTCCATAGGACCTCAAAGCAGACTACACTACATCCAGTCAGTGATCCATTCACGCACACCCTCACACACTGATGGTGGCAAGCTACTGGACAGTAGCCGCAGCTGCTCTGAGACAGTCTGACAGAGGGAAGTCTGTAATGCAGCAGCACCACCGGGCCTTCTGTCCACCACCAGCAGGCAAGGCGAGTGAAGTGTCTCACTTCGGCAAGACATCTGAATCAAATGGCTAAACATCTGATTGTGTGGGACATCTGAAATAAGTATTAGTGTGTGGAAAAAAAAAAAAAAGGAAACACAGCCATGTGTGCCATCTGTGCCATGCCAACAGGGAGGTATCCTGATGCATTCCATGCATGGTATTGCTTCTCGTCCAAGGAAAATCACATTTCTACCTGAGCACACATGTATGAGTAAAGTAAGGTATAAAAACGTCCTCCATCAGCAACTTCTACCAACAATCCAGGCACAATACGATGAGGACTGCAGAAGACAGAGGGTCAGATTTAACATTTGCTTAAATATGATGTGTTTTTCAACAAAGGGCTTCAGAAAGATAGAGAATCACTTTATCATCTAAAAATGTGTCCGACAATAATTTTGAGCATGTTATAGATTACTTTAACTTGGACCAACCACGTGATTACGAATAGCTTATGTAGAGTGTGCAAAATGTTCTGAAAGGACTTTCATTAATTTGTTACCAAAATGTTGTTATTGGGCTAAATATAAATGCACATCACACATTGCAGATTGTTTTTTTTTTTTTTTTTTGGGTACATTTCCCTAGCTGTGTATCATTTTCATTTCACTCCATAATAATATGCTACTTTGTGTTGGTTACCAAAATTGATATAGATGAATTTTTGTTATGCATCAGCAGATTTTGTATTCTCACAACCAGTAATAGAAGTAGAACGGATTTTAGTAGAACAGGAAGCTGCCAGGTCACACATAAGAAATGTGAACATTTTTGCCTGAGAGAACCTGCTACATTCCCAGGATGTCCCAGAATTTGGCAGATTTTATGAAAAAACATGGATGGAAAATCTCAGCAAGAAATTTTAAAAGAGTATTGTGGACTTCTGCATTCTCATGCAGCCCCTCCCAGAGAATTTCAGCAAATGTTCTTGATGTGCATGAGCAGAAAAGTCCCACAAGAAAAATAAATTCCCAGTTAATGTTTCATAACCATTCTTTGTCATTTTTTTATTATTATTATTTCAAAAAGCCTCCTAGTCTATCTTATGTTTTGTTGCTTCAAAAAAGGCCACAACTTTGCAACTAAAATACTTAAAGTGCTCAGTGACAAAACCAACAGGGGAAAAACTGTTAACACAATGCCAGGTCAAAATGTAACAGGGGAAGTAAAGTCTTTCCAGCTTTCCTAGTGATAACAAAAGGAGAAAAGACAGCTTGTAAAAGACCCACAGCTATGTGTTCACCTCTTCACTGCTGATGCAGATGTTTTCCTAACCAAAAATTACTCATTAGTGCTGCATGCTGCATTGTCACTGGAAATATGCACTATCACAGCTGGTATCCTGCGATGATCAAGCAGGTGGAGAAAAATCAATGGAGGAGTTTACCTCAGTTTCAACAGAAGTCATTTTTACCTCACTGAGAAGTCAATGAGATTGTTTTTGTGTTAGATGAACACAAAGCCATTTTATAATTTGTGATGGATTATAAAACGTGTGGTGTGCATTTGTATTTAGCCTATTTGTCTCGAATACTTAATACTCTAATAAAATCCATTCTAGTAAGTAGTGACTCAGAAGGCTTAAATAAAAATACGTATTGCTTGCAGAGACTTTTTAGTGGCATTTTTTTGTTTTGTTTTTTTCTTCTAGGACATGCATCATTTTCATTTCACTTGTTGATGCGATAAAATGATGTGCTCTTTTGTGTTGGTCTAGCAAATAAAAACATTGAAGACACCGAGTCTGGTGAAAAGTGAAAAGGTTCAACCTATATTAATTAGAATCCTATGATGGTTGAGTTTTATTATTGTTTATCTGGCTTTGAATTGTATCTATTGTCTGTCATCACGCTAAAATTAGCTTTACAAGTCATTCTAATGCGTTGCAGCAAAGGTGTGCATATTTTTCATTCAGAGGAAACAACAGGGAAGAATTTCTTTGCCTGTTTTCAGCAGGACCAACATTGAGTTAGCTTGTTGTAGGGTTTACTGGAAGTGACGCAAGTTCAAACTGCTGGGAATCGTAGCCCACCACTAGAATACATCTCTTTCCGGACAAGCTACTCCTCCACACGGAGCAATAAGAAACTGAACCCAGCTCCTCATAGCTGGGAGGTTAAACCTAGTTTGTCATCAGATTCCAGAGGGAGGAAGCCATTGATGAAGGAGTTGAGTAAAGAACAACCTGGTCTGCTCACTGGCTTGCTACGACTCCTACTGAAACCTCATCCTGGAAATTCATAAACAATTCACCTTAAAATCCATATTTGATTTAGCAGTTCTTCCATTATTGTTTTGTTGCTGCTTATTTTAAAAGATGTTAACTGTTCATACAGCAAGTTAAGCTTTCTGTAGAATACCAACAACATAGAAAAAAGATGAAAACAAGCTAACCAGTTCAAATCTTTCTTTTTGTTTATTATTTTATGGTTTTTATTGCAGTTTAAATATAGCGCACTGTTGAGTTTTATGTGCTGATTCATAAATTAAGAGTTTGAGGTAAATTGTTTGAATGCATTCTACCAAATGAAATATCTTGATATTTCACTTTCTGGTCAAATCAGCAGTAGGTCGGTTTTGTTTTTGCAGTTTGTTGAAAATTCCTGTCCACTGAGTATTTTGTTCATTTTATCACATTGCAACCACAGACTTTGTGGTTCACCTTCCAGCAGGACAAGCAACCCACAGAAATGTACGGCTTTATTTAGACCAATTAGATTACTGTTGCTACTTTTCTTCAAAGACCAAATTTCTGGAGTGCATGACCAGTAACAGATAAAATTACATGCAGTAAAATCCTAATGGAAGACTTATGGAGGCAATTCATTTTAAATTATAAAACAGGTGAAACATTCCATCGCCATTGATGATAATTGATAACGTTGTGATGGTATTGTACAAATATTTCTGAAGCTAACAATACCATTGCCATGACATATTTAAAATTAGAGTTATTTGGCAAACTAATTTCTTTTTCATCATACTAAATAGGGTGAGAGTTACACTCACTTTTAAGGTATAAATAGATTTGTTAAATATTGTTTTAAATAAAAAAAAATCCTTTCAAAAATAACTTTTATACTATATCAAATATCCTGTACAGGTCAAGTGAAAAACAAGTTTGTTACAGATTTTTTTTTTTTTTTTTTACAATACATAAAAATCTTCAACAATCCACTTTCTCAAGTGTGTAGAACTTTAAACCAATACTTTATAGGAGGATATTTCTTCTTTAGTTCAAGCTTTCCGTCTTCTTAGGGTTCACATCTGCCATCATTTGTACTGAACACGATGAACCATTGTCATGTGTGTGGTTGGGGGTGCGGTGAGGATGTACGCCAAGAAAATGATGAATTTAATGAATAAGGCTCAAACAGTCCAATACAGGCGGCACGGCAGAGAGTTTAGCACACAGCAAATTACCGGCAGCAACTGAATATAGAGGACTGAAAAACGAGAGCCACACCTCTAGATCTGAGGTCACTGTTCAGATCACATCCCTGCTGCTGCACACCCGCACTCTCAGTCTCTGACTGAAAAGGAAGGGAAATGATCAAGAGTGACTCAGACAAGCCCAATGTTTACATTCGTCCATTATGTGAAAAACATTAAAATTCATTGTGAATGTTGTCAAGTGGACTGGTGAAGCAGCTTCCTGGCGCCTCCCTAATCACCGCTGTGTGTCAAACCAGGTGTTAATTGGTTACTTTGGCTGTGGTTCAATACATTGTCTGGTAGATCACATTGTTTTAAAAGGACTAAACTACGATTTTGTATGACCACGATCGCCCATTAAACTGTTTCAAGTTGAGTTAATCCCACAAGCTAAGAATAAAAATGTACTTGCAAGGAAAGAAACCAAACAGTGACTAGGTGAGCATGTAATGTATGCATCAGCTCAAACCATGATCTGCTCAGCAGTTGTTCAAGTCTATAAACAGTTTGTTAGCAGCAGATGTAAAGTTGTGTGCACTCCCTTTTCTCTTCTCATGAATTTCCTGTTTCATTGCTCAACATGTGAGAGGTTGTGATCCAAAGCAAATATTGTTATAATATGATTCAACCTCAAAAATCCACTGGTGACATAGTGACTAACGTACAACAGAGTTTCATTATCCCAAGGCTTCTGTCAGCCATGACAACGGCATGATGTGTTTCTCTGTATCGACACGTTGATCAAATCAAGGCTGACCAGAAGACTGAACACAATAAATGGGATTTTTCCTTTTGTTCAGTGAATTGACTGACAGGTTGAAATATATGGAAATAATATAACTCTGTTTAAGGTTACCTTTTGTGGGTTATAAAATGGATTCAACGAGTGTTTCTACATTACACCACTCCAAGAAGAAAGATCCAGCCTCCATTTTTTTATTGCAATTGCTACAGAGCAGAGAAAGCATCTGCCCTCCTGCAGACTTTTTATTTCTGCGTTTGTTGTTTTATTAAATGCTTTCAGTAATTGAACAAAAGTGTTTTGTTTTGTTTTTTTAAATTATGGGATAAAAAACTAACTATTTCTAAAGCTTCGGGACTAGAGAGAAACAAATAGAGGCTGATTTAACATAGGAACTTTCTGGGTACTAGAGCCAAAAGTAGAAAAAAAAAAGGGCTCAGGCGCATGATCGACATTAGTTCTTGATAAAATTACTGCTGGAATAAATTGTTTCTAAAGAAAATGTCTGTCTTTGCTCACATATTTTATAATAATAATAATAATAAAAGAAACACATCTCATTTCTCTTACTTTTTAATGTATTTTTTAGTTCTAATTTGTTAAATATGTATGTTTAAAGTGTAACTTTTTGTGAGTTGTTCTATACTCATCTGTCAAGTCATCCAGATACTGAGGCGCCACAACCTTCTCTTTTATATCAGTCTTTGTGGACATGTACAAAGTTTTCTACAAGGTTTTTCTTACATGTCTACGTGAGTATGCGGGGCATAAATCTTTTAGAAAACCTTTCAGATGATCTAATTCTAAATGACCACTGATTGGTCATTTAGATTTAGGTTGCACAGCATTTGAAAGGGTTGTGCAAAGTTTTAATGGTCAAAGATCCTTCTTTGTGTGCTTCAACTTTGTAGAATTTGATATTTGAACAATCGATGCTGTTGTCTTGGTAAAAGAGGGTTGTAGAAGGTGTTTACACCAGGGCTGTAAATAATTGTGAACATAATTAAAAACAAGTATTTCTTTGAACATTGGAATTTTTACCAAATAAATAAATATATACATATATCAATAAATATATCAATATGAAATTATTCTTATTACAATAAAATATTCATGTATTTTGAGGTCATTCTCCACACTCGAGGTGTAAAAAATACTGGATATAATATATGATTTCCACTTATTAACTCAGCATTAATTAAAATAATAATATATAAATCACAGATTTTCCCACCTTGGCACAGCAAATTTCCTTTGTACTACAAACACTGAATGCAGTATCACTTCTCATAATATGCTGCTGTGAGGATTTCTCCCGTGAATTGAACAGATCTGAATTTGAGGTGGTTTGCAGGGCAAAAAAAGTGCTGATTACAGAGACGATGAAGCTAATTTAATCAGACCCTCTTTGGGGACTTCTCTCTGTATGTCTCTCTCTTCTGTGTGTGTTGCAGATGACTTCCTGTAACATGATATCGACTGTTTTCTCTCTGCCGACACAAAAATTAATTGTGGGTTTTCAGAGTCTCTGCCATGCCATCATTCACGCGCTTCAAACACAATTAGCACACCAATGACCCGGTTCTTCAGGGGGTGTCATGTTACAATTAACTTGTCATTCTGTTGCACTCTGCTCGCCAATCAAGGAAAATATGTTTTCTGCTCTTAAGAGGTCATCTTTCAGCACTGGCAAGCTTCAGCTCACTAGAAGACTGAATTAATTTTGCTAAGATGTTGGGTTATGTCCCAGATAACAGGATAAATTATCTTCCTTTTTTTTTCTAAACTCTTCTGAGACTGGGAGAGGAACATTAGTGTGACCGATGTGGCATTATATGCTGTTTTTATGGATGAATTAAGCCAAGTTTAACTGGAATAAAGCATAACCATAAATGGTCGGTAGGCTCAACCTATTAAAAGCTAGGTGGCGACTCCTCCAAGAACTGAACTTTATCGAATATTTGCGATTTACAAGCACAGGGCAATTAATTTTGCACCATTGAGCATATAATCTTGAAAGGTACTTAATATAATAATTTGTTGCTAAAAAGTAAAATTTTCTATGTGTCTTTAGTTTGAAGTGTCCAACAAAATAATTCACAATTATTTAAGGTTTTCAATTCAGGTCACATTACAGCTACAAATTTAAATGTACTTTATTGAGATCTTATGTGAGAGAGTAACATAAAATACAGCATATATGGAAAGTTGAAGGAAAACATGGTATAATTTGGCATGCGTTTATCTTCAACAAACACAAAATAATGTTATTTGTGGAAAAAAAAAAAACATTTTGCTTCACATTGCTTGTTGTGGTTGTAATGAGGAAAATGGTGAAAAGCTTCAAGCGGTGTGAATACTTATGAAAGTCCTGTTCATTCATGTGCAAGATATTTCAAAAAATTCCAGGTCCAAAACAAACACAACCAGAAAACAAAGAGGAGATTCGCAGACCTGGCGGCCTCCAGCTCCTCGACGTCCACATCCGCTGACTAAACCTGAAGCAGGTAAAATATTGTTCTCTGCTGTTTACCTCAAACACCGCCTGCCTTTTAATCTCTAATCCCTCACTCTGCCTCAGACAACAAATGCCTGAGGATCCATTGTATGGAATGCCTTGTGGCTCTCCTAAGGTGTGTGATTAACCCCTACTGTACATAAGAGCTAACAGTTCTTCAAAGGGCAGCCACAGGGGGTGTCTGCAGGTGACGGGTCAGAGGGAGGTGAGGGGGTCGGTCACCGGCTGCAGCACAGAACAGCAGGTCTGAGCAGGGAAAGGGAGAATCAAAGAGAGCTGAGCTGGCAAATAGTTCTGGTAGTTTCTTCTTACATTTTTCAAATTTTAATTGCTGCCAAAGTATTACTTAATCTGGAGTTTTCGGGAGTTATTTGTGGGGGCAGCTGTTTTGAGAAGAGAAATTAAACTTTCTAATTCGCAAGTTGTCACAACATGTAATTCTATTTATCAGAGGCATTCTGACAACATCCAGAACATATGCTGGTTTGATACGTATGGAAAATATAAGATCGATCAATATTAAGTGTCTTTTTTGAATATTTCTCATGATTCTTGTCAGAAATTTCCCTTCAACAATCTGCTAGTAAGTTATTAAATTTAGACCTCCATCTTGGTCAAATACCAGGTCGAGGTCTCATTGTATGGGTAACTCAAAGAAAACGTGAAGCTTAAAACCAAATATGGACATTTCAGTTTGACTCAGCAGGAAAAGCACATTTAGATTTATTCATTTTAATGATGATTCGCTTCCTTTTAATGTCCCTGTAAGAAAAAAAAAAGGTCATGAATACACATCTCTTTGTGAAACACAGCTATGCATTTCCTCTAAAGCTAAGATAGTGGAAAAATAGTCTTTTATCTGTTTCAACATGCTAAATTTTGCAAACTAAAGCTACACGAAGTCATAATATTTAAGCTACATTACTGGGCGTTAAACCTGCTGTCCTGAAGACTGTTGCTTGACAGACACACTGCTCAAAGCAAGCCACTAAAGCAGCATTATATTATCTGCATTGATGGACGGAGCTTGACTGCCCTTCCCTTTTAAATTAAATATATTTGCAACACCTAGTTTCTTTGTAAGATTGGGAAGTGTACTGTTTAGAACTGCAGGTGCAGTTTGATGGAACGAAAAAAATCTCGGCACACCTTGATGAAGGCATCTGACCCTTGCAGAGATGCAAGTGGGAGTTTTCTTTCCAAGTCAGGTCAGGTTGTGTAATGATGCTTCCCTTCATAAACAGTAAGAAAAGTAAGAACAAACACACACAAACACTCTCACGCCTCGTCCCACCAACAGAGAATTTGCCACCAGACCACACAAACTGTATTTACCACTCACATATCTTGGCCTAAACACTGCCACCATTAATTGAGCTCATGCTGTTTGTGTGTGTGTGTGTGTGTGTGTGCATGTGTATGTTGGCTTGTGTTGCTGGTGTGGGGTTTTAAAAGTCCTCCCTCCCCCAGGCTCCTTCTTGTGCACTAATTGAGTGATTCAGAACAGGACTCAGACTTGCTGCCCCTTCTCTATCAGACTGGGATATTATCGCAGTGCCTGTCAGACGAGAGTCCCGAGCAGCTTAGGAGGAATGCGGTCTGAATCTCTGGGCCGGCAACAGAGTCACTCCTTGAGCTGCAGACCCTCAGTCCACCACCCTCCGCCCTTGTTTCCCCACAAACTACATCAGGCCAATCAGTCAACAGGACCCCAGGGGCCATTTTCAAAAACAATCACTCTCTTTAAGTAGTCAAGAGGTGCCAGGGCTAATTATAAACAAACTATTGATGCTGCAGCGAAGGACTGTGCAGGGCTTTGCCAGTGCAGTAAATGTTTGTGCACGAGAGTGTGTGTTTGTGTGCGATATGGTGTCATAGGGTCACACTAAGTTTCTGCTTGACAGAACGTCCAATTGGCCGTGTAACAGACCTCACCCGAAGTTAATACAGCATAAACACCTTAAGACAAGTGCCTGGGTTCCTCTGACTAAAAAAGAAAAAAAAAATAATAGTAATAATTGTTTGGTGTTAAATCCTGATCATGGTGTGCTGTATCGATTTATCAAAAACAGATATTTTTCTATTACCTTTAATTCAACATATTTTCATGCAAGTGTTTTTATTATGCAAAACCTACTTAAGAAATCAGGAAGATGCTGCACTTTAGCTGTTAAAAGGTCTCGAGACTAAAGTTGGAGGAAATGACAAATACAAGCAACTTTGTGATTAGAAAGCAGGAACAGAGGCTGATTGTAGTTCCTGGAGTCCTTTTCATATGGTCTTTCTAAGCTGCTACTTTAGAGTGGGGCTTTTCAACATGAGAGGAACCATCTGTGATGTAACAGATAATGTAAGTACACAATGACGTCATCAGGAATTATGGCAGCGCTTCCCTGCAATAGATGAACCGGTGTCATCTTTCTTTAAAGTGGGAGAAATACAGACATTTCTGCACTGAAGTTGCATGTTTGAGGTTATTCTCTGCTCGGCAGACCTGTTTGCACCCAAGTTTCAATTTTCTGGATGATGTGATGAGATGGCGCTTGTATGTTTATGCATAATGTGTCATGACATGTTGTTTTTAGGTAGGTCCCAAATGCAGAATTGGCAGACATGGAGAGTCTGATGATGAATATTTTAATGAAAAACTTACAAAAAAATCACAGGGAGCCAAAGCAGAACAAAAAACATAGGAACAAGGGTCAAAAGAGAAGAAATAGGATTAACCCTCTGATGTGTGAGTGACTGACTATACAGTCTTCTGTGAGTGGGTCCTTTTTGACCTGGGTTACAATCAATGTGTTTTTATGCTACTTTTGCCATTTTGATTCAAAATAATGTTTTGCATAATACTTTCTACTGTGTTTTATTTCACACAAGAGTTATTTCATGTTTGAAATATTTTCATTTTCCACTTTTTTTAAACGTTTTTAGAACAATTTGTAGAACATTTCTGACAATTTGTAGAACATTTTTAAAACAAAATGACAACAGCAGCAATTTTACAACAGCAATGATGAAATGTCAATAATGGACAATGTTAACATCCATTATGTGTGTGTGGGCATGGGGGAAGGGGGCTGTGAAAGAGGCTCCTCTCGACATGAAGGAGCAGC
This sequence comes from Poecilia latipinna, assembly GCF_001443285.1. Taxonomy (NCBI): domain Eukaryota; kingdom Metazoa; phylum Chordata; class Actinopteri; order Cyprinodontiformes; family Poeciliidae; genus Poecilia; species Poecilia latipinna. Next base: position 127,208 of record NW_015112634.1, read on the forward strand.
AGCTCTTCTCTGAGTCTCTCCAGGATATCTGACCTGCTCACCCTATCTCTAAGGGAGAGCCCAGACACCCTACAGGAAAAACTCATTTTGGCCGCTTGTATCCGTGACCTCGTTCTTTCGGACATGAGCCAAAGCTCATGACCATAAATGAGGATAGGAACTTAGATCAACCAGTAAATCAAGAGCTTCACTTTTTGGCTCAGCTCTCTCTTCACCACGACAAATCGGTACAGCGCCTGCTTCACTGCAGACTCTGCACCAATCCGCCTGTCGATCTCCTGCTCCATTTTTCCCTCATCCTCTCAGGATCACACAAGATCCTGAGATACTTGAACTCCTCCACTTGGGGTACTACATCCTCCCCGACCCAAAGAAGGTACTCTATACTTTTCTGGCTCATTTATCTATGCATTTATTTCTATAGGTATGAATTTTTATTTTATTTATTGAGATGATAAAAGAAAGAACCTTGAACACATTGATCAACAGGTTTTGCATGTCATTCAACACACTCTCTCACTAAATGCAAGCTATATATCTATCATTCAGGGTGTCAGACACAAACAGACACACACATACACGCACACACAAATAATACACATGCACAATAAAGTATAGGTGGTAATGTTAGCTAATTGGTTAGATAACTAGTTTTAGCTAACTTTGAATAAGGCTAATATGTTGATTCGTGACAATGACACTGTCACAGTACTCATGATTGACACACACAAACACATTTGTGAGATAAAAAATAAAGATAATACTTATATGTAAGAGTTCTTGCTGTGTAAAATAATATTATTCAGGGGTGACACTTAGGTCTCAGTGTGTTTGGTTCACAAAAAATGTTTTCCTGACAGTAACAATTGGTAAAATACAAAGATTCCCATTAAATTCTATAGGAAATGAATGCGGGTCATTTTGGACCCACTCACGGAAGAATTGGGTAATAACATAAAACATGCTATTTCTTAAAATGCATAAATGGTAAATTAAAAAATTGAACTGCATGATATCAGTAACATGTTCCTTGAGGAATACCTGGAATATGAAGTGATGAAAACTTTTCATTACAAAGATATTGCAAAAAGATGACCTACAGTACAGAATAACTAGACCTAAGAAACATGATTAAACTAGTCACAAAGAATACAAAATAAATAAACATCTTAAACTAAGGAATGACTGAATAAAAGTAAATCAGGGACAAGACTGAAGGATATTCCCTCCAAGCATTAAGATTTTTGTCTCTGAATTTGGCTTTTTCTGTCCTCTCGGAGTCGTCTTTTAGCCCATATTGCCACAGGGCATGTAAACAGATTGGATTGTGTGGGAGACTAAAACCATGCATAAGCACCAGTTTATGGATCATTTGGTTACTATGGCGACTAAATGCAAGCTATATACATATATATCTATATATAGATATTGATATATATAGATAGAT
>NW_015112634.1:132240-133630 GCF_001443285.1 Poecilia latipinna
AATACATAGAAAATGATGAAAAAATACAATAAATATTTACTATCAGCTTCCAAACCATAAGTTCACAGGGACTTGAGAGAAGTTTATCTCTCCTTAGAACAAAGATGTTCTATGTGATCCAAGTTCATTATCAGAGTCGAAAACATTATTCAGCAAAAGAGAAATTACATCTACCATAAATCTACAGTCTGCATTTCATCATATTTAGCAGAAGCATTCTGCGAAGGTGTAAAAAAAAAAAAAAAGATCAGTCTCAAACAACGTTATTCATATGATTATTCCCATGTGAGGCAGAGCGAATATGATTTCAGCCTGAAGTGTTTGAGCTTTCCGCTTTAAAATAATGTGCTTGAGTCTGAGTCATGCATGTTTCTCCTCTTTGCCGTGTGACAGAGACGGAGAGCTGAGTGACAGACACTCTGCAGAGCCAAAGAGTTTCATCCTCCTCCGGTTAAAACAACAGCCGCTTCTGAGGAGCTATCGCTGTGATGCACGGCCTGATCCAAGAGCACTATATTTATTTTGGTATGGGCCGCATTTCTTTCCTTTAAGAAATGAATTAAGAAAACACGGGGCCTGGCGCAGGGATGAGGAGATGTGTGGGAGAGGGCTGCTCAGACTGTCTCACTGAAAATGGGTAAGGAATGGTGCTGGGGAGTTGTATGCAAGGACAGGAGCATACCCCGAAAGTCTTTCATCCACTCATCCTTTCATTTGTTGACCTGAGAGCCTCTGTCTCTCTTGTTTTCAGTTCCCTGCCTGAGAGAGAGAGAGAGAGAGCAAGCTTGCTGTTGGAGATGGAGGTCGGTTTCTTGTTGCTAAGAAAAGAGTATCACTCAGTTTCTAAACTGGACTTAAAAACAAATCTGCCTGAATTTACTGTCTGCGTGTATGGAATTTGTTGAAGTTTTCAGCCTTCCAGCTGAAGACGTCACAAACAGCTCTCTCCCCTGTACACGCTCTAAGTGAACACCTCCTGCAGAAGGGTTAAATAAATGTTAGTGATGTGATAACCAGCCTGTTTATGAAGGGGCCCCCCAGCAGCACAGCGAGCCGGCCTGCTTGGGTTTCCTCTTTGATGATATCGTACCATCAGCCCAACTGATCAGGCATGTGCCTCTTTCCAGCAGTTTGTTTGTGAACTAGATGTTCAAATGGAGCTATCGTGGTTAGCTCCTAGTTTTCAATTTTGCAGATTCAGAAAGTGTGAAAAATATTTACACTTCAGCCAAATGTATTGTTACTTTGCTGCCAAGTAGACACATTGTAAATGTTTGAAGCCTTCTGAAGGTTAAACTTTTATTTTTTTTATAGTTCACCAACCATGATAGCATATTGTGTAGTCTTAGCTTAAAATGAGAAATGTAGGAAATGACAATAAGTGTTTAGC
>NW_015112634.1:137647-153125 GCF_001443285.1 Poecilia latipinna
TAATAATAATAATAATAATAATAATAATAATAATAATAATAATAATAATAATAATAATAATATATATGTATAGATATATACCCTTAGCAAAATATGGTGGCAGCAGAATCATGGTCTGGGATTACCTTTCTTCAGATGGAACTGGACATTTTATCAAGGGACATAAAATCATCAAAATCAGTTTGGACCGAAAACCTTCAGCTATCTGTAAAAAAGCTGACAATGAATAGGGGTTAATTTTCAATTGAAGTATATAGAAAAAGTAATGGATTCACCTGAAGAAATGTTTAAGTCTAAGTTCAGAATTAAAATGAAGATTTAAACTGATCAAACTAGGTTTATTAAAACAGCATTTAACTGAGGTTCAATAACTAAAATAGTAATTTACTCTAACAAAGTATGAAAATGTCTGTGGCTACTTTTGTTACAGATAATTTTTTTTTTGTCCCATTTCAATAAGCAGAAGTTTTTCGTTAGTTTTTGACACATAGAATGCCATGTGTTTGAAAATGACCAGCATGGAACAATTACTTTGCTTTTTCTTCCCATTGTTTGTCCTACAGATAGTAGGATGGATGATTCACAAGCCCAAATACAAAAGCATCGTGTACATCTGTACCAAAGAGAGTACCAACCAATCTTCTTCTCGAGCTCCTCTGTTGGACGCCGTAGCTTCTGGACTTCCATCTTCATTTGTGTGCAGCCTTTGGGTTGCCCTCCAGAACCTTTTTGTCACTCCCTATTGTCCTCAGAACACCCTTTAGAGCATCCTCTTTGCATCCAGCAACCTCTAGCTGGCCTTTTTGAGACTTCTTGTTGGATCTGAGGAAGTCCAGGTCGCCCTCCCGAACATCCTCAATGGCTTCAGTGGACGTCAAGCCTTAGTTGAACTTCTTTAACTACCTTTAAACCACCCAAAGCTTTGATGTTGGATCTGGCAACCTTTGGCTGACCCATTGGGCGTTAAGACCCCTTAGACTCTTGCAACCCACTTGGTGCCCTCCTGAACTCCGGTGTTGCAAGCGCCAAGGCCACTCAGTTTTTTGGGTTGTGTCTCTTCTTCTGGGCGTTTTTCTCCTGTTTTATTTTCTAATCTTGTCTTGTGACATCCAGAGACATCCCCTGAGGAGTTGTTATGGTCTGTGGAGCTTTGGTTTTATTATTAAATGTTTTGTCTTTTCATTTTATTAAGTCACTGTGATTGTGATTCCAACTGCCTCCAGGCTACATTTGGGTAACCAACCACCTCAAAATATGACGTGAGAACTGCCAAGTAAATCATTAATCAGAGACTGGTTGCTTTGAGTATAAATTAACAAAAATAAAAATGTTATCTCTTTCCTCAGACTCAAGAATGGCAGGAATTTGACCACTTGGATGAGAATTATGACAGAAAGTAGTAACTCTGTAATGCAATTAAGCAGTAGCAATAAAAATAATCAAAACTAAACTTTGTCAAGTAGAGAGGGTTTGTTTTACCTGCTTTCTGGAAACAGTGTTAAATAGTTTTGGTCAAGGAGGTCAGGAAACTTCGGAACATAACAATAGACTGCATATGTCAGATACGGAAATTGAAAGAATTGGTTATTTCTCATCCTGATCTCCTAATTCCATTTTTTTTCTTTCCAAACAGATACAACTCATACTGTAGACATTTCAAAATGTTACAACCCTTCCTTTTCGTCTGCATACTCTTCTTCTTCTTCACTTTCTCCTCCTTTTTCCTGTTTCTTAGTGAAAAACACAGAGGGTGAGGCGTGGAGGTGAGTTTCAGTTCAAAGTTGAAAAGGGTGTACAACTGGAAAACACTGGCAGGTATTCAGAGAGTGTGCTGCATTTATGATAACAGTGGAGTCGACTTGGCATTCATTGTAGATTTAGTGTGACTAAAAGAAAAAAGAAAAAAGAAAAAAAACGCTGCGGAAAGATATGAAGTCTGTCCGCTGCCAGAATCAGCTTGCAAGCTTTCGTGGAGGCTCTTCTTGTCACTTTGCATGATAAATTGCTCATTATCCAGCAAAGATGCATTGAAAAACTGAACAGTGACACGGACAGTGCCCTGCCAGTATCTATGTGCAGTGTAAGAGGAAAACCTGACCTCATAACTGCTTAGTGTTATAACCGGGAGGAATTCACTGGAATTTTGTTTTCATAGACGAGGACAGGAAAGAGTAACAGTGGAGGCATAAATCAGGGATTTTTCCCCCCCTCCACCACCTCTTCTCAAAATGAGTGACCTCATGAGTGTAATAATAAACATCGTAGTTGGAGATTGATGTTGGATGGGCCTGATGGAGAGCACGTAGTAGCTAATCTGAACACTGGCTGTGCCCTGCTCTGGCACCAAAACTGCCCACAATTCCCACATTATTCCCAGTTGAAGCAGGAAGAAATGACAGACCTAATTTCCCTTTGATCAAACACTGTTGATGTGTACATTAACAGCTGATGCAATCTGTGCTTGGCACAAAATAATAGAATGTGCTGAAACTGGGGACTATTTTGAAGCATTTCCTCTGCTCGGAGAAGCAGGGCAGATTGGCCTAATTAACCGGAGGGAAAACAGGAAGTTTTAAAGTCATGTCTATAATTAATTGGTCGCCTCAGCCAGAAACGGTCTGGCTGGTCAAGGGAGCACAAAGAAGCAGGCTGATGTTGTACTCGATCCCTGGGTTTGCAGTGCAGTGTGTATGCTATTTTAGGAGTGTTTCAAAGGGCAAATATTATCGTGTTCTAGAGCCAGAAAACCCAAAAATGATCAAAGTATGAAAAAAAAGGATACTTCAATCTGGAACCATTTTTGTTTTCAAAGCAGATTAAAAAACACTTCTTACATAACAAGTCTTGGATTAGTCCCTTATTAAGGTATTTCCATGTGTGGATGAAGATATATCGTCTAAAACCATGTGATGTATGTTATTGTTAAAAAACTGAGTGTGCACTGACTTCTCGAATTTGAATGGTGTGAAAGAGAATGTTTTTGAAGCAGTGTTTTGACAGTGTAATTACTGTAGCACAATGCAAGATGGTTGCTCTTGAGTAAAACTTATGGAAACACTGATTATGGAAAGAAAAGAGAGATTCTCAGCTGACCAAAGTGACATTGCTGGTCAGAAGAGGAACAAAACATATAGAGAAGACAAAAGCTTGTTTCTCATAGGACGTTATATGGTCTTCATACCAAAAGTAAATAAAAACAGAAAAGAAGCCTCAGTTTTAATAAAAGACATGTGCTTTTTAAAATTTATGTTTAATAGAAAAAAAAATAATAATCGCATGCAGAGATCATCCCTTGTCAATAATCAATGGAAAAAATATATTTTGACAAAAGAGCCATCAAACCTTTGCTGTAATTGCAGACCAGATTTCTTTAACTGGTAATTCAATGATTTAATTGGGGAGAAATGAAAACCTTTGAGGCTTAAAGCCAGCCTCACCACCCTGATCTTCAGCAACTTTCACAGATTCCAAATCAGACTCAAGTCTGGCCTCTATCTGGGCTACTTTAAAACCTTAATATTTCATGCACTCATAAGTGGTAATTTGCTACTACGGTAGAGTCGACTTTGCAAAGTGCTTATGTTTCCCTAGGTAGGTTGCTGATCTGTTAGATCTCCTGCTCTCACAAAACATTTCTGCTGACTTCCCCCTCCACACAGGAAAATTGCCAAAAAATCCCCACTTTGCACGTCGAGCTCAGATTGTAGCTGAAGACTTTTATGTTCCTCGGTAGCCACTGTGTCACACTATGCTTGCCAGATCTTCACTCTTCAGACGCTACAGATTTCTTGACTTTGGACATGAAAATAACTGTATTTTGAGACCTCAAGCCAAAAGCACAGATGAAAAGGAAAAGCTGCCAAAGTTATGACATTTGTCATAAAAAAGGAAATAGTTTATGGTGAGATGAGGTTTACTTCTGTGTTCATAACGATTAGTACTGAAAGTCTCGATGACGTTTTGTGCCCTGTCAGTGAAATAAACTCTGATTTTCAATGACTAACTGGAACATAAACATTTTGGAAAATGTCTTTAACAATTAAGATATTCTTCTCTTACTGTGATGTCAAGGAAACCTGGAGAACTCTCCAATCTGTGCCAAAGACCAACACACTGGTTTCCTGACTGTGTTATCAATCACTGAGGGCCTTCCTTGAGCTGTCGCACCCCCATGACGTGTCTATCACAACCAAGCAACCAATCCTCTGCTTCCTGTTTGCATAAGCACAGTCATTCCCTGGAGCAAGTACGTCATGTAAAATCCATTTTCAGACATCAACAAAATTATTTTTAAATCCTCAATCTCCTTTTGTGTATAACTCATCCTCTTAATTAAAGATCATTGACATCAGTTTTTAGGACACTAAAGCTAATTTGACTTAGCTAAATGATTATAGACTGGCTTATAATAAATCCCATTTTAGAAAAACAAAAAAAAAAAAAAACTGGTTAAAAAAGGTCCACAGGTTAAATCAAGTTAATTTAGTTAATAATAGCAGAGAGTCAACAAATGAAATCTTCTGTAATTCTCCTAAAAGCAGTGGCTGAGTTGCCATAGATGTTCAATGTATTGTGTCATGATTGGATTTTAGATAAGCCTCAGTGTTAAGCTGCACACTGCCAGCATCTCATAAAAAAAAAAACAAAGACACATTTTGCTTCATGCATGTCGAGTAAAAACAAAAAATGCATCAAAAGGATAACCAGGCAGATAAAAACAAAATGCAAATGGAAATGCAAAACTCAAACAACGAATGCCGATGTAAACACAGACAATACAGGACGACCATGCTACCATGGATCATAGGCAAAATGGAGCTTTTCTTCCACCTGTTGCGTACCAGAGGGTTTGTAAGTAGCTAAAAGTAAGGTAATCTGGACATTTTTGATATTTCTGTTGTATCAAAAATAAAAATATCTATTATTCTGAATTACATAGCGTTACTGGCATTTCAGTTTGGGAACATATCGTCATCTGCTGGAGGTTTTGGGGGGATTTTTGCCATTCTCTTGTGGTCCACATGCCTGTTTATAGAAATTTGTATTTTGGTTTAACTTTCAGCATTAGCTAATAACACATTTTGCCAAGTGTTACAACATTTGATCTTCCCAGCCAAACTAAAAAAAACAAAGACAAATTAGCATTCTGCAGGGATTTCAATCTGGTAGAAAAATGAAGAAAATAAACCCCTTTTTAGAGCTTGAATTTCAGTGCTCATAACTTTACAAAAACCTGTCACCATCACAGAAAGCAGGGCATCATTATGAAGTGCAAGAAAACATTTACATTATTTCCGACATGTTTTACAAAACAGTACATCAGTCTATTAATGTGTGCTGTGCATTTGCACTCGGGCCCTTTTACTGATTCCTCTAAATAAAATCCAGCGCCACCAGTCACCTTCGATGAAAACTAGGTTGGGAAATACAATCCATCTGTGTGTAATTCAGGTATAACTTGCACTGACAGGGAATGTGGATGGTGTTAAATACAGGACAGTTATGAGAGAAAGCCTGTTAGATGCTGCAAAGGTCTTGAGACCAGGGAAGGGTTTCATTCTAAAATAGGACAGCTACTTTACACATGCAGCCAGAACTGCAATTGAATGGCTAAGATCAAAGGATACATGTGCTGCAACGGCTAAGACAAAGTCCAGACCTAAACCTAATTAAGAATCAGTGGTAAGCCTTGAAAAATGATATTTATTTAAATATTTTGAGCTTTAGAAGAAAATCAGTTGCACCTCCAAAATTTTACAAACTCCATGCCTCATGCTGAGGACATCAAGGTGCTTTTTCTGGACTTTTTGGAGTGGCATCTAAAAATCCACCAAAATGTCCTGGGTTGTCTGTGCCTGCATTCAGAATTTTTTTATTTTTTTATTTTTTTTTTTTGAAGCCTGGAGACTTTTAGCTAAACAATATATTCCAGCCAGCAAGGCACGGTTTCTCCCTGTGTCCTCATCCAAGTCAAACACAGACATACAAACAAAAACAGAAAACATGGGCAGATCATGGGAGCATGGAAATCACCCATCTCTGACTCATTTGTTTTAGCGACATTAGATCAACAATTAATCCGTTAAAGGTATGGTGGTGGGGGTTCACTACCTATTGTCATAAAGCTTTGGCAATGCATTGCTTCCTTCTCATCTAAAAACTGAACCTGAACCCAGATTTGCCTGTTTGTCCTTTTACGTCATGGTTGAGTTCTGAACATATATCAGCAGTGGAGAATTTTCTCTCCCTGCTGGGACAGTGATTAGCATATTGCTTGTTGACATATGGTTAATTGATTAAAAAGGGTCCGCTGTGATTTCACTGTGTTTTGTTTTTAAAGGCTAGAGCTCTGACAGAAATACTCAGGGAAGTATTGCATTTGGCGTGGAGCTTGAGTTCCCATACACGAGAGCACTGAACTTAATTCAACACGCCTTGGACACAAGGCTGGCGGGAGAGGAGGGATAGCTGTAACCTTGCACTGAACTCCCGAAGAATCCCAGCGTACTTCTCGGATCATGACAGCAGCAAATACTTACACAAGCTGGATGATTTGCGGCCCGAGTTTCAAAGCCTGCACTCCTCTTTAAAACTGGGCTTTGTAGTGAAGTAACCCTTCTATTAGTTAGTAACCGTGCTCTAACCCAGCAAAACTGCTGCTACATTGTGTTAAAAGGGGAAGTCATTTGAAATTCAAATAGAGTCACTTGTTGTTACATGCATTACACACTTTGTTCCTGCAAATGCTTACTGTCGTGGTACAGGTATAATGTCCGTCTAGGCAGGAAAACCGGATCCGTTTAGATCTTAGAGTATTATGATGGGTGAGGAACATACACTGCTTCTTCATAAACAACAGGACAAAACAAATATCTGTCAGCTCTGTCTTGTTGGAAACACAACATATAGCACATTGTAAAATGATTCATAGTTCTGTGAAATTTATTAGGATTGCCTATATCTGAAGCACAATCAAAAATATGCTTGGTTTTCAAAATGGTTTACCAATTTAATCTATGTATACATGATGTTCTGTTCCTTTCTCTAACACCTCTAAATAAAGCCCAGAGCAACCAGTTGACCAATTGGTAATCAGCATTCACTTGTGTGAAATTTTATCTTATTATAAATCCACCTGCTCTGTGAAGGCCTCATGGGTTTACTCGGGAACATTAGTGAACAAACAGTCTCATAAAGAATAAGTCAAGTTTATTTGTATAGCACATCTCAACAACAAGGCAGTTCAATGTTTTTTCACATGACAAAAACATAACACAATTAACAAACAAACAAACAAAAACATATTAAAAAATCAAGCTCCTCTGCCTCCTGTGGTACTGTCATTTGCAAAAATACACCACTCGGTCAAAACCGACCAATCAAAGCCAAGAGATGCTCTTCCTGCTTTTGATTGGCTGTTCCTGACTGAGTGGTGTATTTCTACAAATGACAGTAGAACAACAGTGACAATACTGGAAGAACACCTGCTACAGACAAGCTTACAATTGAATGGGACAGCAATCCTGAACATGCACACAGACCTACAATCAAACGGTTTAATCAGTGTGTTTCCATGAGTTAAAACGATTTCAAGTCCAGACCTAAATTTTAAACTTTATGTTCACAAACGCTCTGCATCCAGTCTGCCAAAGCTAGTGGTATTCACAAAAGCTGGACAAAAATTTCAGTTTTTAGATGTGATAAAGATTTGATAAAGACTTTCCTCAAACCACTCGCAGCTGTCACTGTAGGTGGTTGATTCAGGGGTGTACATACAAACTAAATACATCTTTTTTTTCTTTTCATTATTTGTAAAAGGGCTTAGCTTCATGTTTCATTTTCCCTTCACTTCACAGTTATGCTGCACTTTGTGTTGTGTTGCCACATCAAATCCAAGTGTCATAAGTTCATGCTTTTGGCTGTAATGTACAAAATAAGAAAAGATTTAGGGTTCATGAATACTTTTGTTTATCATGACAAAACATTGTACAAAGGATAAAAATATGAAGATTAACTCCGAAGGACAGAAGACGAGGTTGAGAAAAACAAATACGATTTTTTTTTCCCAACCATCATCTTTGACCACTCATGAGAATCTGTGTTTGGATTTACTTAGCCTTGAAACTAAAGCCATGGCACCAAAGCAATAGAAAGCCCTTTACTCTCTCTGCTGAATTAACAGTTTACAGAAGTAACTGTGGGGTTTTTTTCACACTTCAAGCCTTTTGTTGTGTGTGAATAAATGCAAGTGTGGCACTGAACTGAACTTCCCAGAAACCTGCACCTTTTTAGGAGGAACAACAGCTTGAACAAACACAAAATGTGCACATTTCTTTTTCTCTTGGCAGACTGATCCAAGCATATTTTATTTGCTTTGCATGTTTGCATATGAGACTAGAGTTTTAACTGTACCTGCAGCACAAAATACAAATATTTTTGTTTTTTTTTTTTTTTTTTTTTTTGAGTTAAGACATGGTTTTAAGGTATGGCATGGGATGGTAAGACATTACCATTAAAATTTATTTAAATTTTTCTAATTGAATGAATTCCACAGCTTGACCTGTTTTTCAAATGTCTGATCAATAACCAGAATGTCACACATGCGAATTATATGCTGTAATTTGGTGCTGTGTTGGTCAGTAATCTGGTAAAATAGCTATTCTTCCACAATAAATGCTGCTGCGTATCCTTATGAATAAGTCAAGTGGAAACAAATGATGAAGTGAGAGGCCTGAAATGAAGTAAGTGCACAGGACCTAAGAAGACTGAAATGTAAAGATTTTGGGAGAAAAAAATAATACTTGACATTGGATCTAAAAGATGCATCATTCTTCAGTTGATACATTAAAGATTTCAGCAATTTGGCTCTTTGGGAATTACTTTGTTGGTGCCAAAATACTATTTTATCTCTATTAATTAAACTGTGTTATTGTTGCTGTTCTGATAACAGTGACAAAAGGTCTGATTTAAAGTTGTGTTTTGCTGGTTCATCCTCCAGTTTATAAGCCTTTTTATACCTAAATGTTTCAGGACTCAGGGTTACATAGCTTACAAAACTAACAAAAAAAAAACAAAAACAAAAAACATAATTTTAAATATTTAATGGACACTGAAATAAACAAAGAAAAGGAGCAAAAATATGGTCAAGACCGCTTAAGAAAAAAATAAAGTTTGGATTATTTAAAAGAAAAACACTGCATGGGATCTTCAGCAGTCATATTAAGAATATGAAAAAAAAAGTTTTAAAGTACTTTTTTTTTTTTTTTTCCAAAAATATATAGTGCTTTGCAAGAGGGTCCGTGTCACCATCTTTCACATGGCACATGTTCTACTGGACTTGTAAAAAATGGGACTTCCTATGGCATTTATTAAATAATGACTTTATTCTTGCATTTCTTTTACAAAAGGGCCAGATTTTATGACTGTACATCCAACTTGAAGTTATCCTGTCCACAGCTTGCTCCACCAGAGCTGTGGAATTGTGCAGCTCTTCCAGAGTTACCATCAGATCTGTGAGATCTTTAAAGCGTAGGATATTGTTTTGTAGCTTAACTGCTTCAGACTTCTCCACAAGTGTCTCGCTGACCTGTCTGCTGTGCTCCTTGGTCTCCATGATGTGTTTTGTTCAAAACTGTTTTCAAGGAAACATCTGAAAGCCTTCACAGAGCAGCTGGATTTAATCCAGCTCTGGATTGGTTTACACAGAGCTAGATTCTATTTTGTAATTAAGCAGAATCTAATAATTGGTTGCAATGGATTTTATGTATAGATGCCAGGGCATTTTAATAAGCAAGCATCTTGGATTTTTATTTGTAAAATTCTTTATCTTTCTATTTTGGTTAATCAGATAAATATCTTTGCACTATACCTATTTCTCTAATTATCCAAAAAGATCAATCACCCCCTAACTACCAAATAAAAAAATTTGAATTATACCACCCTACCTTCTCACACAACCCTGATGTCCAGCTACAAACAATCTGCTGTGTCACATTTGTGTACAATAACTTGACAAGAAGAGTTACTCAGTTACTTTCTGGATAAAAGACTTTGTCAAGGTTACGTATATGTGCATACTGTGTATACATATATTTATATATGTACCAATTTCACAGCCTCCCCAAAGCTGCTGCATAACTGCTCTGAAATGAAATCTGAATCTTCCTATCCGAGGATTCAGTAACACCTGCTACTCCTACATGATGTCTGACAACTTCCTTTTATTTCTTGCAACTCAGCTGCACTCACAAACACACATGCACACAAAGACAATTTGGTTATTCACTACACTTGTTTTACCCGAGGTCTCATGATCAATGTGAGTTTGAGTCTTTGAAGGCAGTGTCATTCCCTCCCCAGCACCAAGCCCTCTCTGAACAAACTCCCATCTTTCCGTAAGCTGCACAACTGACTATACATAGCCGTATTATGTAACCCCTGCATTTATGTGGAGTCACCTTTTACTGTCATTTGGTTTTTAAGCAGCAGAGTAAGTTTATTTTTATAGACAGTTTCTCAGAGTTGTTTTTTATGGTTTTGAGCTGAACCTTTGCTTTGGGTGTATCAAACGGACGGAAGAGTTTAGGACGCAGCGGAGGGAGGAGCTTCTGCGTCTCTCTCCAGTTCTTGTTTGCTAACTGAGAGGACAAACAACTCCGTGGAGCTCAACGGCCAGGGCTAGCTTTCTAAGAATTTGTCAAAGATAATAAATCATACGTTATTAATAATAACAACAGTAAAAGTCATCCGATGTTTCCAGTCACAAGCGTGTTTCATAGAAATCCAGAATGGTGGAAAACCATCCCAGATGTAAGTGTTTTCTATCCCCGAATGTGCCACTGTGTCTGTCGAGGAAACCCAAAAGGGCTGAGTCAGAGATCCCATCTCTTCCGGAGGCAGGCCTGGCAGAGCTCTCGTTTGAAAGGCAGCATGGAAAGATCAGCGGGCATCTCCTGAGGGAGCCACCGCAATGCACTGCGGTGCAGCCCCTTTGGCCAAAACAGCCCTGGGGCCTGTTGTCTGCTGCTGAGCCAGGCTGGGTTGTTTACTTTGGGAAGGACTTTCAACCCTGCACAGCCATGAAGTCTGAGTATCCAACGTCTGTTTCAACTGTTCCTATCTGTTTCCCTAGCTTCCCAGCTTTTGATCACAATTCCCTCCCTTTGCACCAAAGATCCAATTCGCCTTCATCCCTTCCCAACGTTCTCACAGAATAAATGTGACCCTCGGCTCGGTCCAGAACACAGGGAGGATTCCACTCTCCTGCTGTGTTTATATCCGCCCCCCCCATCTCCCTTATAGCACCGTGGATACCAGTCAGGCAGTGCCAAGGTAAAACTACCTCATAAATTCACGGACCTATAAATATTTGCTGGTGTTTTGAGTACAACACTCGCTCCAATTTACATATCTAGGGGTGGTTTTCTAATTTATCTGCGTGGAAACTAAATGACTTACTGGTGGTCTCCCTTGTCTCAGCTGGATTCGTCACAACAACGATAAACAAATTAAAACAAATGTTTCCCATTAGCACGTTCAGTCAGACGCAAATGCTAAAGGAAAACCATATGAAGGATAATTTCTTGTCAAAATCATAACAGTCGGCTGTCAAAAGGCAGCAAATGAAGCTCCACGCTTTGCAGACTGTGGTGCAGTAAAGAGCATTCCTCCACACTCAATAAACTCTGTTAGATCAATGTGTCAAAGAGCAGGCTGATAACGCTAAGCCTGGAAATAAATCTTAACCATGGCTAAAATCTTTTCATGTGGTATTACTCACAGGCCATATTCTCTTAAGTACAGTAAACATTGTGATGGGTACTTTGAGCTGCTGGTTCAAGAGGACACTGAAAAGTGGTTTGTGCCTTAAAGAGATAGCTTGGGTTTTGTCAAAAGGTTGTAAGCACTCAATATCTTACCCATGGTTGATGACTCTTTTTGTGTCTTTGATTCGTATGAATCTAGATTACCAGCTTGTCAGTTCTCCGGTGACGTCCCCAGGACAGCACAGCCTGTACACCAGCATGGTAGCTGGTCCCAAAGGCTAAAGCTAATGGCTATTCCACCAACTCACACTGTCTTGAGCAAAACATCGTAGCAGTTTATGCTAATAGTATTTATTTATTTATTTTAGTCATAAGTTGTCACATTTATTTGAATGGTTATTTACAGAGAAGTTTGTCACTAGTTACACAGAAAGTAGAAATTGGAAAGATCATTTGTGTGCCAGCAATGATCTTCCTGGGTGAAACACATAAGAATGATATACATGTAGGAAAAGAAATTCAGAACTATGGGAAGTTTAACCTTTATATAAGACATTTAATCTTACAAACACATTTTAATCTAAGTAATGTTTCACATAGGAAGATCACAGGTGCTCCACTTCCTCCGACCTTCATTTTCTGTACAAATAGTCATACTTCTGTGTAAATTAGGGCAAATGTAACAACAGTTTAAAGGGCTTTTAAACAGAGGTTGCATGAGTTGCACCAAGGTTTTTGAAGTTGGAGTTGTATGACCGCAGAAGTCCACTCTGGTCTTGACCCCTTATGGACGAGGTTCTAGTCATGTGTCTTGCATGACAAGCTAGCTCTAAACAGACGGAGGCTAAAACTATGTGAAAGAAGGAAGGGAACGGTCCGAGTGTAACAAATGGAATATTGGAGGCCAGGGAAACTGAGCAAAACAGAGACAGGGAACTCAATGTAAAAAAAAAAAAAAAATGCACTTGGAAAAAGTTACAAACTGTCAATTTTTTAAAAAGTAAATAATTTTAACTGTAGCTAAGATATTGACTACTTTTAACATTTTAACAAATCCCAACGTCAAAACCCCCAAAGAAAACTCTGGGGTGAAAGGGTTTTCAGTAGGAATAAAGTCTTTTTTTATATATATTAAATATACAACAAGAAGTGAAATGAGGAACAAAAACTCAATTTTTATGTTTTTGGCTAGAGATAATTTTTTACAACTAGATTTATCAACAAAAAAAAAAAATTCTGTCCTTCCATTAGTTAATCTTAAAAAGATTTAATAAGTTAAAGCTTTCGTCCGTCAAAACAGAAACAGGGAGTGAAAGCATGGACATGGGTGAGTCATAAGGAATGCCTGAATGTCCAACACCACGGCTCCCTCCATAAATTCCCATCTCTGACGCGTTGCCCTTAAAATAGTGTGCTTCTTTTCAAACAAACACTAAATTTACTTGCTTCATCAGAACAATTTATTGGACTGGATTTAAATATAATAATTTCTCATGATGTTCCAGAAAAAAAATAAAACATGAAACGTAAAAGCGAGCCTGGTACTCAAAGAAATAAATATGTTCAGGGGAGGGAATGATAAGATCTCTGCAAGAATGGAACAAGTTCTGGAAAGGGGCGAAGCTTACATTAAACTCAGGAGACGGCCTCCAGGATTCAGTCTCTTTAGAATTAATTGAATTAGTTTTTTTTTTTTTTTTTTTTTTTTTCTTTAGCAAGAATAGTCACAAACAATGACAAAGATCCAAAAAAACTTCTCAGGCTGTCAATTCTTTTCGGGAAGCAGAAATGTGATCGCAGCAGAGCCGGTCCAAGGCCGTTCCAAGACACAGGGGAGCGGCTCTGAACAGAAGTTGATATTTCAGCTACCATGTCATAGCAATTAGATATTAGACATAACCTTTGCTATGTAACATCTGCAGTCCAGGTGATTGTTTTTTTGTATGAAGGTGGAGGGCAAACAATACAATTTACTCAGGAAAAAAATAAAAAAATCTGGCTACATTCAGTTGCATAAAACACTTGAAACATTACAAATTTGCACAAATAGCACTAATGCATGGCTTTTGAACTCCCAGCAGCCTCCTGTTGGTTGTGGAGCCCTCTGCAGGGGTTTCTCTTGCTTATGCCTTGGGCTGACTCTGGATCCCAGCCATTTTGTTTCTTAAAAATAAATCACAGGATCTTCTATTGGCTCATTTTAAATTCACTATAATAATTATTCATGAAGAAGTTCAGTGACTGCGCTCTCTACATTTTTTTTTTTCTAATTTTGTGCTGAAAATGAGGAAACAGCAGAGAATTGCAAAACGTGTAAATTTTATGCTGAGTCAGGTAGTGCAGCCATTTAGTTATGCCGGCTGAGCTTTGTTCAAACACAACATCCAATTGCATGCAAACATCTTTTAAGAACAGTACCTTCCTCCTCTCTGTAGCTGACAACATTCTAATACATAAAACAAGAAGGAATCGATAATTTGTATGTTTTGAAGAAAATTATTAAAGAAAAAAAAAAACACTGACATTTATACCCTGTTTTAACCAAACTACTTTCAACATAAGCAGTAAGAGCTTTCAATGGAAAACGTGCAGGTCCAACAAACACTTAAAAAAAATTAAAAAAAAGACATCAGAATGGTTTAACATCTGCTCTATATTGATATCTTTATTAACAATCATAGCCACGTTCTCAACAATTGGAGATTTATAAATATATATAGATATATATATATTTTTTTATTATTATTTTGATTCATCAAAGTCATCTCAGCACTTATGGCATGATTCCAGTTGTGGGGAGAAAAAAGAAGAACAATCTAAATGTCCTCAGTGCCTCATCAAGCACTCGTGTCCAATCAGCAGTGTTTTCT
This sequence comes from Poecilia latipinna, assembly GCF_001443285.1. Classification (NCBI taxonomy): domain Eukaryota; kingdom Metazoa; phylum Chordata; class Actinopteri; order Cyprinodontiformes; family Poeciliidae; genus Poecilia; species Poecilia latipinna. The sequence goes on from NW_015112634.1 coordinate 152,283, forward strand.
GTAGAGAGGAAATCCGTTATGTACACGATGGCTTTCTTTGAAGAACCCCTGGCGGGAGAGATCAGAGTGAACAACAGGCTTAAAACCATCCTGCGCAGGCCGCCTGACTGATTGTCCGGCCTGACATTTCCACTGACTGCAAGACGCCAGCACCAATCCCGGATATTCCACACACAGATCAAGGCTTAAGCCGTGACTGACGCTCGTCTCTCCATCGTTTTCCCCTCATGTCGGACTCTTCTTGCTGGGGCCGAAGGGTGGTGGTAGGGAGCAAACACCGTCCTCCAGGTATATCCACGCCGCAGCGTCCAGAAAGAACGGGGTAGAGGTCAGGGATTTCTGTCCACACACACAAAACCTTTGAGTGTTTAGGCTAAAGCTATGGGGCACCAGGGTTCCCCCCTCACTGAAGCTACATCTGACGACTGGGTCAGGCCCACGCTGGTGTACAGGCTGTCCTGTCCAGGGTATTTCACCGCAGAGCCCGAGCCGGCTCCCTCCCCAGAGGCCGGCAGCACGGACGAGCTGACCTGCAACAGCAGCGAACGTAATGTCAGCTGGGAACGTTATTCAAAATGTATAGCACTAATTTCGAGAGAGATAAGTATAGGTCAGAGATACAGTCGACTTCTGCTGATAAACACTTTACAGGCTGGATCCAACAAACTTTGCTTACAAAACAGTTCAAGTGTAAACATCTCAAATCTACTTAATGTAAAAAGAACTTTATCATTATCCAGAGTAGGTTTTTATATATATATATATATATATATATATATATATATATATATATATATATATATATATATATATATATATATATATATATATATATATATATAT